>NW_023270305.1:3427231-3608869 GCF_011800145.1 Mirounga leonina
CCCCCCCCCCCCCCCCCCCCCGCTAATCTCTTAGCTCTTGGCACCTTTTATTTCCTTCCGAATGTCTGATTGTTGAATTTTGCTAGACAACAAATCATTCGCCAGCTTCCAGGAGCTAGCTAAACATTCATCTTGTTCTTCAAGGAAATTGATATTCAGGAGGTTTTTAACTAGACCAGATCGCTAGTGGTATTCATTTTTAGAATAATATTTAGTAGTCATTTATGGACAGTACTTTTCCAGTATCCACAAAATTGGGAGGTTTGGCTCTGGATGTGTCCTTGAAGCAGAGAATTTTTGGTTTGTAACATCACAAAATATTGTTATATTTTTTTATTTCAGTAATTTCCAAGAATGTCTGTTGCTACAAATTGAAGATTCTGTTGCCTTCCCCACAAGGCAGGCATTTACACTTCTGGCTTGGTGATGCTTCACATGGTTTATTAAACGCTGCTTTAGAAAGTAGATAAACACCAAGGGGGTATCATATTAAGCAAAGATTAATTCATTCCTACTTTACCATAAGTTTATTCAATTAAACTGCTTTAGTCTTAGATGATACCATTTAAAATTTCAATAAATAACTTGCTCAAGCATTGGAAAGAATTTAAGCATTTGAAAAGAAATCTTTGCCTTACCTTTCTATACTCCCCAACCAAACTCCGAGAGAAACCAGGCTAGCCTGTGATATATACCAGATATATCTGGTCACTGTTATTTTTGTTCTGTTAACAAATTGGCAATAAAAGCTCAGGGCTATCGCTTTAATAATTGCAATTCTGTGTGTGTATGTGCATGCACAAACTTCAAACTTTCATCATGTAGGTCAGACTGATATTTTTAAACTCGCTCACTCGAGGTTCCTTGTATGCAAAATAGTAAAAAGGATTTAACAACCCATTTCTATGAATATTTAAGCTCTAATTATACATTCCTAGATACTAACTATTATGAGAGTGGCATGTCTGGAAGCCATTACTTAAATTCTGAATAGAAATGACTTCACTGGTTATTATTTAATGTTAAACTCTAGGCTTTTAAGAGGCAAGTAGGCCTGGATTTGAATCCTGCTTTCAACTTGTCAAGGTCTCTTATCTTGGGAATTGAACTTAACCTCTGTATGCCTTTATTAATTCGACTATTAATTTCAAAAATAGTATATAGTTCACCAACACCGTGGTGAGGATTAGGTAAAATTATATAGTGAAAGTTCAAAGCACCAGGTCTGACACATGATGTGCTCTTAGGAAGTATGAATTCCATTCTAGAAAGATTTGCTATAGGAAAAGATCGTTTGAAAAAATATATATTTCTATAACTGGTAAACCTGGGCTAGTGTTTTATGTTACTCAGTATCTGTTATAAATTAATCCCAGTATTCAATGAGTGGTAGTTGTCTTCTCTTTTTCGGGCAATATAAACTTGCAAATTGATTTGTTATTGTCCCAGTGTTGATTGTGTTGATGGTGGTGGTTTTCAGCTTTTGTTCCTGGAGAGCCTGGAAGCTTACGCTAAATTGTAACAAATGTCTCATCCCCAATTTTTTGCATCTTATTTGTCTTCTCCTTTTCAAGATTCCTTGTTCTTCCTTCTCCGTTGTATTTAAATATTCATTTTTGTGAATTCTTTCTCACTTTGATTGTAACATGAGAAGCATATGATTTATAACTACCAAAATAAATTTACTTACTCATAGGGGATGGACATCCTTATGGGGAAAGAGGAGAACAAAGCAGTGCTATGTTACATTGGTTGCTAACTGGATTAGGAGCTACAGTTGGGTAATGTTGGCAAGAAATGGGTCATCGTACTGTAAGGTCTGAATGAGATTCCAGGTGCTGCCTGACATATTTGAGCCTCAAAGAGTCCCCAAGGTCTAGCTGGGAGTCCTCCTGCTCACTCTTGATGTGCCTCCCACCCCACAGGCAAGGCTCCCCACATTGTAGACGGGACCAGCTGCACCCAATCTAGACCTCAACCTCATGGGTTTTACCTCCCTGCCAGTGTTAGAAGCTATTCAAAATCTCAGTCGCATCCTCCTGCGGGAACCAGGCATTACCTCAGCCTCTTGTCCCTGCACCACAAACGTGCCTCCCACAGCTCTGGGTACAGCCTTCCATGACCCTGTATTGCATGCAGTGTCCTTCCCGAGGCTGTGAGTACATGAGGCTAAGAAACCACTCTCAATTTCCTCTGTCCCATGTCAGGTGCCATGTATTTGGCCCTCTGTACTATTTAGGACAGGAATCCTTCCGTCCCTGATGGCAGCAGAATGGTCACGAATGCTGATGGGTTGGATCAGGGGTAGAAAATGAACCAAGGAAGAAAAAAAACCCAAAAAAACTCTGTTGGTATTCTTCACGTCACATTTTATACCTTCTTTCAAACAGATTGTTGGTTTTGGTGAGGTCATCTCATTATTTCCTCTACTGGTTCAGAAGTTGTGTTTTGAATTTTTAGTACTTTAGTGACTGTTCTTAAGTTTTAACACACAAAAAGTCATATCATGACCAAAAAGTCGTATCTTTCCCATCTTTTGGGAAAAAGAAAAAGATATACCATCATTTTAGACAGCTTAAGAAGCGTGATGTCTATCTTATTCCTATATTGCTTCGCATGCCCAATATAATGTATTAATGATACAGAAGTTCTACATAACTAATATGTCATTATATTATGAATAGCTTTTATTTTCTCATACATTCCTTACTCCCACCTCTGCTTTTCCATCCTCATCCTGAGCGCAGCAGGTGCTGCATTGTTGGACACCTGCCACCGGACTTGGAGCTACATCTCCCTGTTCAACTGTCCCAGAGCTGCTGTTCTCATGACTCAGCCCCCACTGAGTAAGGGGAGTCTCTCTGATGTTTCTTGACCTGAGAGATTTTTTTTATTTTTATCATTCTTATCATAGCTTTATCTTTTATCACAGTTTCATTGCTTTAGCATCTCAATTTACTATTATAGTTTATCTAGAAGTGTTTTCGTTCTCGTTGGTTTCCGGGGCTAGGGAACCGATCCAGTAGAAATTAAGACAGCCATCTCAAGAGGGAATCAACACTAGATTTCGGAAATTTTGTGACACAACCCTGACTGAAATACTTGGGTGTTCTTCCTAAACAAGGATCCAATCATTCACTTAACTGAATACCAATTATTGCCTCTATGTGCCAAGCTCTGTTCTAAGTGCTAGGGAAAATACAGAGAAGCCCCTGAAGATGATTAATACTCAGTCCATACTCGAACTACCCCATGATCTGTTTGAGAAATACACACACATTACACCACAGTATTATAATAAAGAAACATACTGGACATTATTTGTGTGTTTGAGGAGGTGAGAATAAGTAATTATGTCTACTTGGGTGGTAGAAAGTTGGAAAAAGCTTCATAGTGAAATTAGTCTTTGGATTGTGTCTTGAAATGTTAATAAGATTTAGGAAAATGGGGCAGAAGGAAAAAGGAATGCCAAAGTGAAGGAAAGACTAAGTAAAGGCAAAGGGGATGTCAATGCATTCCCACATTCAAGAACTGATGGATCGGTTGATTGACCCAATAAACACCAATCAAGGACGTCCTTTGGGCTAAAAATTGGGCAAGGTAGTTCTAGGAGAGACAAACCTTGCCTCCAGGAAGGCTACACGTCGTGGGGGAGGGGATAAGTCAACCACTCAAGGTTCACCCAGCTACGTGTAAGAATAGAGGCAAGCACAGAAATTCTGGGTGTCTGTGTGATGGGAAAGCGCCTCTTGGAGCATCGCTCATTTAGACAACTGCCTTTTCCCCATAATGAAAATAAGAAAAGTTCAGAAGAGTCTAACTAAATCAGTCTTTCTAAACACTAGCTTCCCAAGGCCTCTCTTTATTTTACCTCCTACCTCTTGCCCATATTAAAAGCGCATTTCATTTGTCCTAAATTCATTTCGTTCCCCCATTTCTCTGAAGTGCTTTCCCTCATTCCACTCCACAGCTCTCCATGCGCTCATTTACTACTGGCATCAGATTCACCTTCAGTCCTGAGTGACAGATTTTGGAAAGAACCCAATTAGAGCCCAGTTAATGAGCCCTCCATGGGCTGCTCTAATAGCCAAATGACTGTTTATTTTCATCTTTTGGACTAAGAAAGAGATTGTAAGTCAAGGAAGACTTTAGAATAAAGAAGCACTAATTGAATCAGAAAAACACCTGTGCTCCTCCACCTATATTTATTTATGTAGTTTAATCCAACGTTTAAAAGGTGCAAAGTGTTTTAAACATGCTGATTACGTGCTATAAGAAAACAGACTCTCAATAAAAACAAAGAATTAACGGCAGCAAGGAAAAAAAATATCAGGGAACAAAGGAATTTTATAGCCTCTTACCCTGGAGTACTTTTTATGTGAAGATACCAAATGAAATGTTCTTTTTAAAGGTCATTTATTATGATTCTATGGTAAAAATAAGGTATATTCACAGGGTGTTATTTGCAAATATTTACATATTTGAATGAAAAATATTACCCAGTAATTGAAAAACCCTGACTTGTCACTGAAAAATCATAGAGTGTCTACTGTGTGCCTTTTTTCTGTTACGGTTCTTGAGAAGCAGCTGTTAGAGGCTCTATTTGATGCTAGAATAGCCAGCTGCAGTGACAGGCCACTGGGACTCAGAGGTGACAATGGTTTTATTTTAATCATTTCTAAATGTGCAACGACTGCAGGAATCTCTAATAATGTGAATATTTAATAACCCATGATTACTGTGTACCCCTCTGCCTTTTCTCGTCATCAGAAACATAGACACCACCTGTCTCCTTTTCATAAGTGATCACCTATTATCGCATACAAATAATCTGTTGTTGGTAATGTGAACATTCAAATTGAAAAGAGAGTTGCTCCCTGCACACAAGACCACAGAACCTTTTGAATTTGACCAAGGTGAGAAGGTGAAGCCCCCCCCAAAAAATCTCGAATTTGGTATTCCGAGATACACTTCTTTAGAATTTTTCTTTATTCCCACTGTATCAATACCTTCTCCCACTCCACAGTTGGGTACTTACTAAACCTGGGAAATGGTGAATGCTCAGATATTTTCTTGCTTCTACTAGCTCAATCGAATTTCCCAAACCTAACTTCTAGCCATATGGGGTTCAGAAAGATTTATAGCATGATATTAATTTCTATCCCTCCAAACCACTTCTACATATTTCTCCTTCCAAAAATTGCCTTTCTATGCATTGTGGATGCCATTTTTCAAGCCTGCCACAGGAGTCCTGGCTGACTTTGATGTGTTTCTCTAACTTTTTCCTGCATATCCCAGTCCTGCCATAACCAGCATTGCTATCTGTAAAGTGGACATGAAGGTTTATTATTCTAGAAACACACAGACAGAACAGGACTTATGTATATGATAGTTTTGTTGGGTGGAAAGAAAATGTCATTTAAAGACAACCAGTTTCAGTTCATATGGAGATCCTGAAACTTAAGGGTCTTCATTGAGAACAGCAACAAAATGCCAGCTTCCAGGTATAGTCCTGAGGCATACAAAATGCCCAAGGAAGACATTAATTCAATATTTCATGAAAAATATTAAAGTAGGTGGACTTATTACAGTTAGGGATTGTCCCCACTTTACTCACCATAGCATTCTACAAAAAAGAGTGGACCCTAATGGAAATGCCCCTTAAATAAAAAATTACCTAACAAGTTATAGCATAAAACTTTTACATGTAAAAAATGGAGAACATGGAAAGAGTAAAAGACATGAACACAAGGCAGCTACCACATATCAGAAGGGGGTTAAAAGGTAGAAGAAGGATTCATGCAAAGTGTTTTGTATGGCCTCAAACATATCAAAGAGAAGGTCATTTATCTAAGGAAAGAAAATCAAATAATAAATAAAATAAGAGAAAGATAGGCAATTCTTGGTGGTAGAGTTCAGGAAACTAAAGAGAAAAATAAAACAAATATAGAGATGAAAGCCACATTAGAAGCAATAAATTAAAAATAAACTCAACTCACATCAATCAAGGACAGAGGTACCAGTTGATGAAAACAATTAAAACAAGGTGTAATAAAGATAAGAGACAAGATGATATAGTGCCTAATGTCACATGGATGTTAGGAATTAGACTGTCTGGGATCAAACCATATATCTGCTACTTATCAGCCAAGCATCCTGGAATAAGTTACTTATGCCTCTTGTGTCTTAAGATCTTCATCTATAAAGTGGGAATAATGATTAACCTACCTCTTATGTAAATTTAACACAGCTCCTGACATGCAGTCAGAATTTCACAAATATTAGTTATTATATAAAAATGGGAATAAGATAAAAGAGATCTATGATAAAGAATAATAATAAATACAACTAAACAACAACAACACTCCTCAAATTAAGATGTTTGACTGAGGAATGAAAGGGTACACCTTATTCTAGGAAATTTTGATGCAAAATTCTTAGCTCCATAGTTTACCCAGAGAAAGTTACTGAATTCCCAGAAAAAAAAACAAAAAAAAATCCAGGCACCAGGCAGAAAGAGATGCATAAAGTAAAACAAAACAAAACAAAACAAAAACAGTGACAAACTGACATATTATTTTTCTATGCTAAATTTCAATGGCAGAAGACAACAGAACTTCACTTCAGAAGTTAGGCAGAGAAAAAAAAAAAAAAAGACCCAAGAACATCAGGATCAGTGGGAATATCCTTCAAATGTAAAGACCACATACAGAAAGAATAAATACTTCTGAAGATCATCTATGTCTCATGCCTTTTGCATTGGATTTGTCTATCACATTACCATTTTTTCAATCTTTGCATATTTTATCAATTTAAATAAATTCTATAATAAAAGGAAAACATATTTCCACCTGGAAAAGAAGACAATTTTGTTTGGACTTGGAGTCCAGAATGCAATTGTTTGTGCAACTTCTCCTAGTTTGTAAAGCAAATATCTGGCTAAACCTGGTTTTCCATCTGTCCTGGGCAGTAGGGCAGAACTGCCAAATCTGGAGTTGAAATATTTATGTAAACAGTTTACTCAACAAGTGGTAGAGATTATTCGGTTTAATTATTTCTGCTTAAATAATGAGGAATAAAGTAGAAGATCCCAAGTTATTTCTTTTTACAAAGAAATCATATCAAGATAAAATATGCCATACAAATAAATGGGAAATCTTGTGTTCTGCACAATATGGTCAACTTTATCCAAAATTTTATATCATAGATTATATATCACTATTCTCTTTGAAGGCTTTTCCTTCTACAGAGTTCAATTCTTCAAAATTCAGCATCCTGAATTTCTCTTTCGTTCATACCAAATATCAAGAATATTCTAACCATCTACCCTTATATGGCATAAAAATATGAAAAGAAATAAGAAATCCCACTTTTGATTATTTAGGTACAGTTTTCAAAAGAGAAGGACCTAAGTGAGAGTCCGAAACTTCAGGCATAAAGGCACCTTAATAATGCCTCTAGTGCCTCTAAAATAGAATTAATTACCCACCAAAGAAGGAGACTTCAAGCTTGTATATTCTTCCATCCCTTCTGCTCAATTTTCTACAACAGCATCCATTAGATTTCCAACTTAAATTGCCACTGTAATCCTAGACCTTGTTCAGTCTCAACATGGGGGAGAAAATATTGAAAAATCATCTCCCTCTCTTGCCCTAAGTAGATAGTAATAGAAAGAGTAATAAGACCTTCAAATGTATGTGATCTTGGCACCCATTGATGCAGGGGGATTTTGCTACTCAGCTCTTCCCCCAGAGCCAGCCTTCGTAGCTGTGGTTGGTCAGCCCTGGGTATTGGATCTCATCCCCAGAAATAGATGCCTTTCCCAAAGCCACACGCTAGAAGTGGCAGAACATCATGCTTCACTTGCTAGTTTCCAGATAGGTTGTAGGAAACCACATCTACAGAATCATCTGGCCTTAAGATATGAACCTAGGAAAAGGGAGAGGAAAAAGAGAAGGAAGGAAAGAAGGAAGGAAGGAAGGAAGGAAGGAAGGAAGGAAGGAAGGAAGGAAGGAAGGAAGGAAGGAAGGAAAGAAGAAAGAAGGAAGGAAGGAAAGAAGAAAGAAGGAAGGAAGGAAAGAAGGAAGGAAACAAGGAAAGAAAGAAAGAAGGAAGGAAAGAAGAAAGAAGGAAGGAAGGAAAGAAGGAAGGGGGAAGGAAGGAAGGAAGGAGAGAGAAAGAAAGAAACAAAGAGAAAGAAAAAGAAAGAAAGAGAAAGAAAAAGAAAGAAAGAAAGAGAAAGAAAGAAAGAAAGAAAGAAAGAAAGAAAAGAAAGAAGAAAGAGAAAGAAAGAAAGAAAAGTTCAACATTCTCTCAAGTCAATTGTCAAAGTAGAATGATATTTTTATTGTTGCTCCAAAACATCATTTAGAGAGAAAACTCATCCAGCCCCAGTTCTGTGAATAATACCATATCAACTCTCTCTGATAATGTCCACATCTGTTAGCTCGTTAGAGACAAAGTTGAATGCTACTTGGAATCAGTGTTGAGCAAATGTTTGGATGAGACATGCAATCCTCCCGGATTGGTTGCTAATTTATCTTTGCCAATCTATACTAGTTTTAGCTCAGCAAACAAGGATACAGTATCTGAACTGGCGGCCAGGAAATTCCCAGGGAAGTTCTGGTGCCCCAGCTGCCCTTCTGAAGATTTGGCGAGTTGGAGATGACTGGCAATAAGCCTGCCTGCCAGAGCCCAGCTGTGCTGGGCACAGAGAGAGACTGCAGATGGGGAGAGTCAGGCTGGAAGAGCTGAGGTTCCAAGACCTCACTGCTGGAGGTCAGAAGGAGGAAGGACATGAAGCCCAGCCAGCTCCTGTGCAGTGTGAGCAGCCAAAGTTGGACTGAAGCCCCCTGTGCATGCATGCTTCAGACAAAAAGAGGAAAGCTATGGATTTAACAAAGAGTTCAGTTGCCTTTATTTCCATATGCAAAGGAGAGGAGAAGAAAAGGCTGATTGGTGGCAGAACTGAGAAGCTTGTCTCTGTTTCCTCAACTTTTCCTTTCCCACTTCTATTTTTCTCTCTCCCTCCTGCATGGTCTTTACTGTCCTTCTGCCTGGTTTCAGAAAAGACGATTTTGTTGGGATTAATGTAGACTAATCTAGCTAACTCAGCTTGATGGTTCCTTAGTCCACAAATTTAGGATTCTGAAATAATAAGAAGAAACATTTTAGACAAGTAGGTCAAATTAAAAAAATATAAAACAGTATACCAAATGTTGTGTGTCCTTTTTTTCCCCTCTGCAAAAAGTACACAGGTATTTGAGCTTGCAGTTAAGAGCAAGGTATCAAATTAAATAAATATAATGTTGGAGTAAGAGAGGCATGTGTCTGCATTCTAAATTTGTGCAGTGAACTTGACCTTTGTCAGCACTTGTTTCTTCACCTGTAAAATGCAAATGATAAACATATACTTGCAGGGTTGTTGTAAGTTTTAAGTTAAACATAAATTAAAAAAATTAACACTCATTTAAAATTTACTGTTTTTCTGCTACAATAATTTTTTTTTTTTTTTTTTTAAAGATTTTATTTATTTATTTGACAGAGAGAGACACAGCGAGAGAGAGAGCACAAGCAGGGGGAGTGGGAGAGGGAGAAGCAGGCTTCCCGCTGAGCAGGGAGCCCGATGCGGGGCTCGATCCCAGGACCCTGGGATCATGACCTGAGCTGAAGGCAGACGCTTAACGACTGAGCCACCCAGGCGCCCCCTGCTACAATAATTTTAAGTCAGTGTTGCTGTTATTGTTTTAGCACCAATGCATGAGGAGAAAATGAGACTCTTGCCCCTTTCTGAAGAGACTTCAGTGTCAGTGAGGAGGGGAATCATAAAGAAGATAAAGCATGAGCTTTATGTCCTTGATATCATAAGGTGATATGGCAAGTTTATCCACCTATACCTTCGGGGTAATCCCCCCAAAAAAGCTGCCATCTATCATCTACTATCTATCTATCTTCTACTATCTCTCTATCAGCTGTCTATTTATCATCATTTATATCCATCCATCCATCCATCCATCCATCCATCCATCCATCCATCCATCCATCCATCCATCTAAACCAACAGCAAGAATGCTAGCATTACGCTCAGGAAGCCTACTCATGTAAAAACTGACAACAGCAGCTCAAATAGTCATGGGACCTTCTGAAGTCATTTTGAAATATTTATCAATCACTCTTGGACACCAAAATATATGGGCATGGTCTAAAAATTCTGACACATAGCACTAGTGCTCCTTTTTCTGTCTCAGCTTCTCTCTCTCTCTCTCTCTCTCTCCCCTTCTCTTCCCTTCCTTCCTCTCTCCCTCCCTCTTGATTTTTTTCTTTATATTTGAGAGAAAAAATCCTTGGAAAATCTCAATAAATAAGAAATAACAGAAGTCAAGAAAAGTTTTATGCCAACTTTTGAGCTCACTGATAACTAATTAGGGTCTTCCATTTCTGCAATGCTGACATAATCAAATGCATGAGAGATAACAATAGGTCCTTCCACTATTGGGGTCTCTCCTGGATAATTTATAAAAGTATTTATCCATCAGGATTCACTTCACAGAATGAGCTTCATGGTTCCATAAGGTCAGAGCCAAGATTGGAGTCTGGGGCTCTGGTACGTTCTGTGGTAGATATTGGATTCATACAGCCCAAGGGGATGCTGAACTAGCAGGGTTGAACTGACAGCAGCTTTATTCAGTGATGCCCACAGAACATGGCAAAACGAGGGACACACCCCACATCTTCATCTGTTCCAGAGTAGGACGCTGTGTTGCTGATGGCTGGGTTCAGAGAAAAGAGAACTACATGGCAGATGATGGTGGTTATATCAGTTGTTTCTAGTAAAATCACTATACATATTATGGGGGCCATCTTTTACCCATACCTACTACTGTAGACCCAAATAAGGAAAACATGTGTGGAGGACCTTTGGCAATGTTTTCTTCTGTCAAGCCAACACTGAAAACTATAGAAAGGCATCCTGTGTATGGGGAAGAAGCAGGGAGAGTTGGAGGAAGTGCTCACACAAACCTCTCAAAACTCTGGCCACAGAGTTGTGAGAGGCCCCATAAAAATCTCACAAAGGTCTAACTTTTCATTGGGAAGAACCTATTGATAATTTATCAATGTAGCATGTGTCTGAAATATTTTTTAAGGATTTATTTATTTATTTGAGAAAGAGAGAGACAGTGAGTGAGCACACATATGGAGAGGGAGAGAGAGGGAGAAGCAGACTCCCTGCAGAGCAGGGAGCCCGATGTGGAACTTGATTCCAGGACTCAGAGATCCTGACCTGAGCCGAAGGCAGATGCTTAACTGACTGAGCCACCCAGGTGCCCCATGAAATATTTTTTAAAAAGAGAGAGAGACTATGGATGTACGTGGCACAGGGAAATAGTCTTAAATATCAACCCAATAATAATTCCAATTATCTACCTGCCTATGAGTTCTGTGTGTCTCCAAGAGCCAGTGCATGGACCCTGACTTGTGGTAAGAATTAAATGAAAACTTGTCAAATGAATGGTTATGAAGCATCACTGCAGTGTTGATACCCTGAAAACACCTACTTCAATTATTTTAATTATTCGGTAGACTGTGGTCCATGTAAGCCTTCCAACAACCCATCAGGCTGATGGTTACCAGGTGCCCAGGGGAGGTGAGGCCCCACCTGCAGGTCTGCTTCCTACTGCGTACATATTCTTTGTAAAACTCACTCTTATTTTTATATATTTGGCAGATAATATATTCTTAGAAACTATGTTCTATCTTCCTTTGACATTAATAATGGAGTGGAATTTTAATTGCATGAAATTTTAAACACTCCTGAATTCAAACTCTCTCATAAGTCTTCAGAATAAGAGTATAGCATCTTAACAGCCTTATAAGGCTGAAAGTCAGGTGACCTCTTTTTCTAGTTTAAACACTGCCTTAGGATGTGTCTGGATACTTTTTTGAATCTAACTTTATCTACCATTACAGCAGATAAAGCTAGCTTAGATAAAACATAAAATGGAATGCTGTTAGTGGAGCTAAGAGTTCAAGTTTCTTATCTGTCAATCACAACAGATTTGAGATTGATTGTTGGGACTCAGTTGAATAAAATAGATTCAATCTGTCCTATGTATTATAATGGCGGAAAGTGAAAAATAATGCCAAGAATAACACGTAAAGCTATAGACTGAATAGATCCACAAATTATGTTTCAGCTGTCAGAGGAAGGAAGGCACCAAGAAGCTGAAGTATTAACCACATTCACCCCTGTCATGTTGCGTGATCCTGGCCCAGCAGTCTCTACTCCCTGAGTCTTGGTTCTCTTCCCCACTGAATATTCCATATTATCCCAGAGGCCTTTTTGAGTCCAGCCTCTATGTTTGTATGGTGGACCCAGAGCAGACACTTTAAGGAGTGCACTTGATATGAACAGTCTGGAGATGAGACACCAATTAGGAAACCCTAGGCCCCTCAGGGCTCCTGGGTGGCTCAGTCAGTTGAGTGTCTTGACTCTTGATTTCAGCTCAGGTCATGATTTCAGGGTCATGAGACTGAGCCTTGTGTCAAACCTCATGTTGGGTGTGGAGCATGCTTGGGATTTTCTTTCTGCCCCTCTCTCTGGTCCTCCCTGCTCTCTCTCTTTCTCTCTCTCTCAAAAAAACAAGCAAATAAAAAATGGAAACCCTAACTCCTTGAAGGCATTCAACTGACTTAGATAAACTATGACTTCTCTAAGTTTACCATAATTTCAGTTTCAGGCTGGGTAATCCAGTCTGGACCACCTATTAATATCATTTACACTTAAAATCTATCATTCTCAACACATACCTGAAAGGAAAATATTCAAAGGACTCTAAGCAGACAACAAGTAAATCAGAATACAAGATAAAAAAGGAGGAGGAAAGAAAATATTTAATGAGCAATAAATTCAGCAAACTACATGTTTGTGTTTGTATATATATGTGTGTGTGTATATATGCGTGTGTGTTTGTACATATATGTGTTTTTGTATAGATGTGTGACTGTATATATATGTGTGTGTGTGTGTTTGTATATGTGTGTGTTTGTATATATATGCATGTGTTTGTGTATGTTTTTATATATATGCATGTGTTTAAAAATATGTATGTATTTGAATATATAAATATACAGTTGATCTTTGAACAACACTGGTTTGAGCTTTAAGGGTCCCATTATACGTGGATTTTTTACAATAAATAATTTCCTTATGATTTTCTTAATAACATTTTCTTTTCTCTAGCTTACTTTATTGTAAGAATACAGTATGTAATACATATAACATACAAAATACATGTTAATCAACTACTTATATTATTGGTGGGCTTCTGGTCAACTGGAGCTTACTAGTAGTTCAATTTTAGGGGAGAAAAAAGTTATATGTGGATTTTTGACTGTGTGGGCATCAGTGATCCTAACCCCTGTGTTGTATAAGGAAAAACTATACACATGTATGAATATATATATATATATATATATAAAATATTAACAGATGCTTTTTATTTTTAATTTTTTTATTCTTATGTTAATCCCCATACATTACATCATTAGTTTTAGATGCAGTGTTCCATGATTCATTGTTTGTGCATAACACCCAGTGCTCCATGCAGAATGTGCCCTCCTCAATACCCACCACCAGGCTAACCCATCCTCCCACTCCCCTCCCCTCTAGAACCCTCAGTTTGTTTTTCAGAGTCCATCGTCTCTCATGGTTCGTCTCCCCCTCCGATTTCCCCCCCTTCATTCTTCCCCTCCTGCTACCTTCTTCTTCTTTTTTTTTTTTTTTCTTAACATATATTGCATTATTTGTTTCACAGGTACAGATCTGAGATTCAACAGTCTTGCACAATTCACAGTGCTTACCAGAGCACATACCCTCCCCAGTGTCTATCACCCAGTCACCCCATCCCTCCCACCCCACCCCCCACTCCAGCAACCCTCAGTTTGTTTCCTGCGATTAAGAATTCCTCATATCAGTGAGATCATATGATACATGTCTTTCTCTTTAACAGATGCTTTTATATACCACGAATTCATTGTGATATAATTGATAAATTGTGAGATGTATTAAGTTCTTCAAGGAAAGAACTGATATATCTTCATTGCTTAATACCTTATCTGACACATAACAGATACTCAATGAGTATTATTAAATGGAAGCATAAAACACATTGTGGAGAAATTCTGTTAGTAGTATGATTTATCTCAGCAAAACCAAAAAGTATGTGTGATACTAAAATATTTCAAGGGGCACCTGGGTGGCTCAGTCATTAAGCGTCTGCCTTTGGCTCAGGTCATGATCCCAGGGTCCTGGGATCAAGCCCCGCATTGGGCTCCCCGCTCAGCGGGAGGTCTGCTTCTCCCTCTCCCACTCCCTCTGCTGTGTCTCTCTCTGTCAAATAAATAAATAAAATCTTTAAAAAAAAAATTCAAAAATTTAGTTTGGAGCAGGAGCATTACTGGCCTCAATTTTTCACACCTCCCTTCATCTATGCCCTCACCACGGCCTCATCTTGTGCAGAATGTACTTTTCTTAAAGATAAAAGGGACAATTCATCAGTAAGACATGTCAATTGCAAATGAGTGTGTGCCTAATAACAGACTGCAAAAATATATGAAGCAAAGCTGATAATTGTAAAGGGTGGAATAAAGAATTCACAATCAGAAAATGAGATTTTAACACTACTCTCTAAGCAATTGTTTAAACAACCAACAATAACAAAAATCGTTTGGCTAACACTATCAGTCTCCTTGATCTAACTGATATGTGTAGAAGATTATATTCAAAAACAGCAAAATGCACATTCTTCTCAATTGCTTGTGGTATGTTTGTCAAGACAGACCATTTACTGGGCCAGGAAAATGCCAATACATTTAAAAAGATTGAAATATAGAGAATATATTCTCTGACCACAACAAAATTTTTGAAATTTGAAATTTGACTGAAATAAACTATCTAGGACAACTCCAAATATTTTTAAATTAAACACATTGTAAAGAAGTCATGAATCAAAAAAATAACAATAATTAAAATATTTCTAACTGAATAACAAAAGCACAATAAAGCAAAAATAAATAAATAAATAAAAATATCTATGGGATGCAGCTAAAATAGTGCATAGAAGGAAACATAGCTTTATCTCCTTTGATTAGAAGATAGGTCTAAAACAAGTGGCATGTTTTCATATTTTATAGAGAAAGTAAAAAAATAAGAGAGAAGAGAACCCAAGGTAAGTGAAGCTAAGATAACTAAAAGAAAGGAAATTACAGGATAAGACAGGAATAAAAAAAATAGAAAAAAAGACAGAATTCAAAATTTAGCAAACCCCAAAGTCTGGTTCATCGAAATGATCAACTAAACTGACAAACTCATGGGGCGCTTGGGTGGCTCAGTTGGTTAAGCGACTGCCTTCAGCTCAGGTCATGATCTCAGGTTCCTGGGATTGAGCCCCGCATCGGGCTCCCTGCTCCGCGGGAAGCCTGCTTCTCTCTTTCCTACTTCCCCTGCTTGTGTTCCCTCTCTCGCTGTGTCTCTCTCTGTCAAATAAATAAATAAAATCTTTAAAAATAAAAATAAAAAAATAAACTGGCAAACTCATAACTAATTTGATTAACAAGAGAAAAAAGCTAAGCAGAAGGCAGGGAAGGGGGATGGAAATGCAGGAAAGAAGGGGAGGAGAGATGGCACAAATCACCAGCATTGAGAATTATAGGGAGTTTATTTATTAATACAGAGCCTTGAGATTTTAAAGGTATGTTGGGTAAGGAAGCTCATGAACAACTTTAAGCCAACAAATAAGCCAAAGTAAAATTGATCAAAACTGATACAAGATGAAATAAAATATGTTTAGTCTTATAGCTACTAAAGAAATGGAATTCAGAATCAGAATCCTTGCCACAAAGAATTCTCCAAGTCCATATAACTTCACTGTTAAATTCTATCCAGTAGTCAAAGAATAAATAACAATAACCTTATGCAAACATTTTTAAATAAATAAATAAATAAATAAATAAATAAATAAATAAATAAATAAATGGATGGGGGTTGGGAGCATAATCCTTTTTTTTTTTTTTAAAGATTTTATTTATTTATTTGACAGAGAGAGAGACAGCAAGAGAGGGAACACAAGCAGGGGGAGTGGGAGAGGGAGAAGCAGGCTTCCCGCAGAGCAGGGAGCCCGATGTGGGGCTCGATCCCAGTATCCTGGGATCATGACTTGAGCCGAAGGCAGATGCTTAACGACCGAGCCACCCAGGCGCCCCGGGAGCATAATCCTAATACCAAACCTTGGCAAAGACATACCAAAAAGAACATTACAGATGAATAGTTCTCAAACACATGTTCCAAATTCTTAAAATATTTGAAAACTACACTCAAAAATATATTAAATGAATTTATACTCAATCTTAAATAAGAGGAAATTTAGAGGAAGAGAAAGCAGCTCGTTAGTCTTATGTTGCTACAGAGCAGAGAGTACAAGATAACAATTATTGCTGTGTCTCTCATTTCTGAGGGTTGACCAAAATCTGCAGTAGTCCTTCCTTGGGATCTCTCATGTGGCTGCAGTCAGATGTTGGCTGGAGGCTACAGTCATCAGAAGGCTCTCCAGAGCATCACATCCAAGCTGGTTGTTATTGGATGCTGGCTGTCAGCTGGGGCTGTTAAACTGGAGCCCCTGCACATAGTCTCTCCATCTGGATTGTGCTTCTTTCTCACAGTAACAAAACAGTTTCAAGTGGGAAATTCTAAGAACAAATGTTCCATGATGCAGTATGCTGAACCTGCCAGCCAGTGAAGGGCTATGGCTGAAACTGGCAAAGTGTCTTTCCGGTTGTATTCTACTGGAATAGAGTACTTGGAATTCCAAAGGATGTCTTGGTTGAGTCCCACCCAGATTCAAAGGTTGAGCAAACAGATCCCTCTTCCTAAGGGTAGGGTATAGCAAAGTAACACTGTAAGTCAGCATGTGGGATGTGATACATTGTTCTATCTGTCTTGGGAAAATGAAATCTATCACAGTTGGCCCTTTGGCCACAAAATTCTTCTTCTTTTTTTTTTTTTTTTAAGATTTTATTTATTTATTTGACAGAGACAAAGACAGCGAGAGCAGGAACACAAGCAGGGGGAGTGGGAGAGGGAGAAGCAGGCTTCCTGCTGAGCCAGGAGCCCAATGTGGGACTCGATCTCAGGACCCTGGGATCATGACCTGAGCCAAAGGCAGTCGCTTAACCAACTGAGCCACCCAGGTGCCCACCACAAAATTCTTCTTATGTGCAAAGTGCATTCCCCCCTTGCCCCCAAGAACTCAAAGTTTCATCCCATTATGGTATCAGCTCAAAGCAGATCTCTTCATTTAAATAAAGGCCACCTATAGATGAGGTTCCCAAGAGGTGTGGTTCTCCAAGTATAGCTTCCTCTTGATATGAAGAATCTGTGAACTAAGGAGACAAGTCACATACCCCCACCCCATACCTCCAGTATAAAATGGTGAAAAGGGGATAACATAACAATAGACACTCCTGTTCCAAAGGGAGAAAACAGGAGGTACACAGTATCCACTGGCTTATAGCAAATCTGAAATCTAGGTGGGCACATGTTACCCTTTCTCAACAGCCTTGCTTCTTTATGGCTCATTGCTCTACCCTCTGCTCTTGGAGGCATCCTTTTTTCCAATTACAAATGAGCTGACATTTTCCCATTTTCCTAGGAAATGAGCTAAAATACATATCAGATTGTCAAATAGTATTCATACAAAACAGAGATCTTATTTGGAAAGAGGATCATTACAAATGTAATTAATGAGGTCACATATCAGTATGGTATGCCCTTAGTCCAATATGATAAGGTCTTTATAAAAAGGGGAAATTTGGAGATAGGCATTTACAAAGGAGAAAACCACGTGAACACGAAGAAAGGGATCTGGGTAATGTATCTACAAGTCAAGGAATGACAAAGACTTCCAGTAAATCACAAGAAGCTAGGAGAGAGGCATGTTAGATTTTCCCTCATAGCCCCCAGAAGCAACAAAACTTGTCTACACCTCAATCATGGACTTGTAACCTCCAGAACTGTGAGATGATAAATTTCTACTGTTTAAGCCACTCAGTCTGTAGTACTTCCTTATGGTAAACCTAACAAACAAATACTCCTGGTATCAAGCTTTCATAATCATTTAGGTATTCAAAGGCTCAGGGGAAAAAAAAAAAAACAAAAACAGAGAGAGAGAGGCAAACGAAGAAACAGACTCTTAAACATAGAGAGCAAACTGATGGTTATGGGAGGGGAGGTTGGAAGGGGATGGGTCGAATAGGTGATAGGGATTAAGGAGTGAACTTGTGATGAACACCGGGTGTCCTATGGAAGTGTTGACTGACCATATTGTAAACATAAAACTAATATTACACTGTGTTAACTAACTGGAATTTAAATAAAAACTTAAAAAAAAAGAGGCTAAGACAAAACAGAGAAGATCTGAGACACCCTACCTGGTGTCATAGGTCCTTTCTTCTCCTGTCAGATACTCACTGTCTGTCCCAGAATAATAGATGAGACCTCAAAGTGAAGTTTTATGGGTTGTTATCTCACATAGCAAGGAGCATTTAAGTTCTGAAGCATCTCCATTTTATAGTGCAAGGAGATGTAGCTTATGTGACAATCTTCCAAAAGTGATGCCTCTTAAAGCCTGAATTTACTTACTATAAGTAATCTTCACTTCAGGACATTCTATAGATAGAGACTCTTTCTCTTAAATATTATTGGTCAATTTGCCTGAAGTTCCAATGGATCATGAGGTTAGATTAGATCACCTGCCTTCATGCCCTTAAAGGTGCCCCCTAATAAAAAATGTGAGTGAATGCATGGCCCTCGGCTTGGGCTTGTTCCTCCCCAGGAAATGGCCCTTGTTTGCACAGTTGAGTTACTTTCTCATTGAGCTTCCTGTCATTAGAAGTTGGGGTCCCTGGGACTTCTCTTCATTTTGAGTTGTCGTCTGTCATTTTCATTGCAAGCAGGTGGTGCTTGAGCCACTATAATTCTCTTAAATTAACTGATTTCTCTGCATCTTAATGGTGTCAGCTTGATTGGACAGAGGAACACACACACAGACCTCTGAGATAAACCTTCACAACTTGGCCTGAGAGGAATGGTATTTTAGGACAATGCCCTGGAGATAATTTGTTGTCTAATTTGTCCACAAACATGCCTTTAAAATTCTTAAAAGTCCTAATCATGAGAAGTTTTAAGAGTCATGCCCTTAAGCATTTTAGAGGCTCCAGTAGTAGCATGTAATCTCAACGAAGTGTGTTCTAGAAGCATCTTGAGATTATGTTTTACTGGTAACATCCTATTTTTAATAATTGTTCTGAGGCCATTTCCTACCAAGGCCATTTCCTACTGCCATTTTCCTAGAGATAGGGGGGAGGAGAAATAACGCTATGTTTGAAAACATCTAGCCCTTGACTCCTTTGTAATTTATAAATTAGGCTTTAAAATGAACAGGTTCCCCTTTAATTCACTTCTCTATTACATAGGAACACAGAAATTCCTTTCAACATTATGCCTGGAAATCTCCTTAGCCAGATTTGCAATATCATTTGCTAATTTGGGTAGTTTTCCAAAACATTGCAACAGCTTATATAGGTGTCACCCTTTTCCCCAAGTTGGCAGTAAGAGTTTGCTCAGTGCCCTCCAGGTTTCACTGATGGAGTCTCCCCAAGATCCTTCTAGATTCTGCCCACCACTCTGTCCCAAAGCCAATGCCAAATGTTTTATGTCACTTATACAGCAGAACTCTACTTTCAGGAACTAGTTTCTAATTCAGGTACCCATTCCCGCTTAAAAGCCACCCATATAATTAGAATAAACCAATTAACTACTTTATTAAGCTCAGAATTTTTTAGGAATTCAAGAAGGGCATGACATGACTTCTCATTTCTGCTCCATATTTTCTAGAACTTTAGCTGGGGTAACTCTTATGGCAGGAGAACAACCTAGCCATGTTTTAAATATGATAAATGCATATACCTATTACCCAAAATTTCCTGGAAATCTGTCTTGTCCAGTGTATCTTAAAAAAGTCTGCCATAGAAAGGCAGACTTTATAAAGCTATTTCATAAGGCAAATAACTGAACAAAATTAATGTTATTTGAGTAAACTATCTTAGATCCACACATTAGAATATTATGCAGGTATTAAATACCATATGGTGGAGCTGTGCCGGTTGTCTTGGAGAGATTTTCATGAGATAATATTGACAGAAAAAATAATATTCAGAGAAATATATTGAATGCCATTTAATTTTTCCACAGCATACTACTAAGAAATGTTATATATATGCAAATTTTATATATGCAAATTTGTGTTTTATATGAATATATAACAGAAGATTGATGCCAGCTTGTTTACATGGGTAAGAAGTGAGGACAGATATTCTAAGAGTGGTAGGGAAGATAGAGATGGTGAGACACACAAAAAAGATAAAAGCAATAATAATAATAATGCCCTAAATAACCTAACCACATGCAAAGTGTATATATTATTTAGTCACATATAAGACTGCATATTATACACAATGAAATGAGAAAATAGTCTATATTTATGTATTTGTATGTCATTATTTGCTGTTTAGAAACAATAAATAACCAGTTAATATAATCAGTATGATCCTGTTCTAAGAAAAATCCCTATGCACATATATATGTATATATATGTATGTATATAATATGTGTTTGTGGCTTTATACATTTATAGGAGCAAGGAAAAATATGTACAAGGTTTGCTGTAAGAAGGAAATAGAATTGAGGTGGGGGCAGGATGTAATTTTGTATAACAATATATTATTGTTTCACTTCCTTTATGTCCATATACCATAATGTAAGACAACTATGAAGGCATTTAAAAAGTGAAAAAATCCACATCTCCAAAGGCAAGGGAAACAAAAGCAAAAATGAACTATTGGGACTTCATCAAGATAAAAAGTTTCTTGAAGCAGAAAAAGTATTTGATAAAATACAGCATCTTTCCTAATTAAAACTCTTTAGAGTATAGGGATAGAGGGGATATTCCTCAAGTTCATAAAATCCATCTACGAAAAACCACAGCGAATATCATCCTCAATGGGGAAAATATGAGACCCTTGCCCTTAAGATCAGGAACACATCAAGGATGCCCAGTTTCGCCACTATTTTCCAACATAGTACTAGAAGTCCTGGCAACAGCAATCAGACAACAAAAAGAAATAAAAGGTATTCAAATCAGCAAAGAAGAAGTCAAACTCTCTTTCTTCGCAGATGACATGATACTTTATGTGGAAAATCCAAAAGACTCCACCCCCAAATTACTAGAACTCATACAGCAATTCAGTAATGTGGCAGGATACAAAATCAATGCACAGAAATCAGTTGCCTTCTTATATACTAACAATGCAACTGTAGAAAGAGAAATTAGAGAATCGATTCCATTTAAAATGGCACCCAAAACCATAAGATACCTCAGAATAAACCTAACCAAAGAAGTAAAGGATTATACTCTAGGAACTACAGAACACTCATGAAAGAAATTGAAGAAGACACAAAAAGATGGAAAAACAGTCCATGCTCACGGATCAGAAGAATAAACATTGTTAAAATGTCTATGCTACCCAGAGCAATCTATACCTTCAATGCCATCCCAATCAAAATTCCAATGACATTTTTCAAAGTGCTGGAACAAACAATCCTAAAATTTTATGGAATCAGAAAAGACCCCGAATCACCAAGGATATGTTGAAAAAGAAAAACAAAGCTGGGGGCATCACGTTGCCCAATTTCAAGCTATATTACAAAGCAGTGATCACCAAGACAGCATGGTACTGGCACAAAAACAGACATATAGACCAATGGAACAGAATAGAGAGCCCAGACATGGACCCTCAACTCTATGGTCAAATAATCTTCGACAAAGCAGGAAAAAATATGCAATGGAAAAAAGTCTCTTCAATAAATGGTGCTGGGAAAATTGGACAGCTATATACAGAAGAATGAAACTCAACCATTCTCTAACACCATACACAAAGATAAACTCAAAATGGATAAAAGACCTCAATGTGAGACAGGAATCCATCAAAATCCTAGAGGAGAACATAGGCAGTAACCTCCTCGACATCGGCCACAGCAACTTCTTTCAAGATACATCTCCAAAAGCTAGTGAAACAAAAGCAAAAATGAACTTTTGGGACTTCATCAAGATAAAAAGCTTCTGCACAGCAAAGCAAACAGTCAACGAAACAAAGAGGCAACCCACAAAATGGGAGAAGATATTTGCAAATGACACTACAGACAAAGTGCTGATTCCCAAGATCTATAAAGAACATCTCAAACTCAACACCCAAAAAACAAATAATCAAGTCAAAAAATGGGCAGAAGACATAACAGACACTTCTCCAAAGAAGACATACAAATGGCTAACAGACACATGAAAAAATGTTCATCATCATTAGCCATCAGGGAAATTCAAATCAAAACCACATTGAGAGACCTTACACCAGTTAGAATGGCAAAAATTGACAAGGCAAGAAGCGACAAATGTTGGAGAGGTTGTGGAGAAAAGGGAACCTCTTACACTGTTGGTAGGAATGAAGCTGGTACAGTCCCTTTGGAAAACGGTGTGGAGGTTCCTCAAAAAGTTAAAAATAGAGCTACCCTATGACCCAGCAATTGCACTACTGGGTATTTACCCCAAAAATACAGATGTAGTGAAAAGAAGGGCCATATGCACCCCAATGTTCATAGCAGCAATGTCCGCAATAGCCAAACTGTGGAAAGAGCCAAGATGCCCTTCAAAAGATGAAGGATAAAGAAGATGTGGTCCATATACACAATGGAATATTACTCAGCCATCAGAAAGGATGAATACCCAACTTTTACATCAACATGGATGGGACTGGAGGAGATTATGCTAAGTGAAATAAGTCAAGCAGAGAAAGTCAATTATCATATGATTTCACTTATTTGTGGAACATAAGGAATAGCATGGAGGTTATTGAGAGAGGGAAGGAAAAATGAAGGTGGGGAAATCAGAGGGGGAGATGAACCATGAGAGACTATTGACTCTGAGAAACAGACTGAGGGGTTTGGGGGGGGTGGGAGGATGGGTTCGCCTGGTGGTGGGTATTAAGGAGGGCATGTACTGCATGGAGCACTGGGTGTTATACAAAAACAATGAATCATGGATCACTACATCAAAAACTAATAGTGTACTGTATGGTGACTAACATAACATAATAAAATTAAATTAAATTAAAAAAAACTGTAGCATAATCTCACAACCAGAACATCAATAAAGTCAAGATATAGGATGTTTCCATAAAAAAAAAAAAAAGATAAAAAGCTTCTTCAGAGCAAAGGAAACAGTCAACAAAACTAAAAGGCAACCTATATCATGGGAGAAGATAGTGAGGGGACCCCTCTTACACTATTGGTGGTAATGCAAGCTGGTTCAGCCACTCTGGAAAATGATGTCAAGGTCTCAAGAAGTTGAAAATAGAGCTACCCTATGACTCAGCAATTGCACTACTATATCTATCCCAAAGATACAAATGTAGTGACTGAGGGGGCATCTGCTCCCCAATGTTTATAGTAGCAATGTCCACAATGACCAAACTATGGAAAAAGCCGAGATGTCCACTGATAGATGAATGGATAAAGAAGATGTGGTATGTATATATAGTGGAATGTTACTCAGCCAACAGAAAGGATGAATACTTACCATTTATATTGAGGTGGATGGAACTTGAGGGTATTATGCTGAGCGAGATAAGTCAAACAAGAAAGACAATTTTCATATGGTTTCACTCCTATGTGTAATATAAGAAACAGTGCAGAGGATCATAGGGGCAGTCATCAGAGAGGTTGAAAAACCATGAGAGACTCTTAACTCTAGGAAGCAAACTGAAGGTTGCTGGAGGAGAGGAAGGTGGGGGGATGGGGTTACTGGGGGATGGGCAGTAAGGAGGGCACCTGATGTGATGAGCACTGGGTGTTATAACGCAACTGATGAATTATTGAACACCACATCTGAAACTAATGATGTACTATATGTTGGCTAATTGAATTTAAATAAAGAATTTTTTAAAAAGTAAAACAATCAATTGCTACATATTGTTGAAAATTTGGAAATAAAAATATTCAAATTCCCACCACCATTTTTAATATTTGAGTTTGTGTCTTTCCAAACACACACACACACACATACACACAGGCACACTTATTGTAACCCTTTGTTTTGTCCATAACATTTGTTAGACTATTACTGCCAAGAGCTCTGTACTACCACACAGTCAATAGAGGTCAGATGATGGTACAAAAGGGTTCTTTATTTTACCATCTAATGAGTTATCATCCCTTGAGAGTATAATTCAAACAAACATGCTCCTTCTTATCTCCCTTCTATCTACATCTTTACAAGCTTCTCAGTTCCGTAAAAGCACGGTAATTTCTAAACATCAGAAAAACAAGCATGGAGACTAGGTGGGTATTGGAGCATGGTTACTGGAGAACACCACTTACAAAGTCACCCCTTTGACTAACTTCTCTGCATGACGCTAGGGTCTTCTGGGCACAAAATTTTCCTTTAATGTGTCTTTATCATGACCTTGATAAACATGCACATGTTACCTGAAGATATGTGAAAAGTAAAATAGAGTCTTGGTTTCCAACCTCAGCTGGGATTAAAACACTGTCCAGGAATACATCCAGTCACTGTATTAATTCACTATTGATGCATAACACATTAGTACATACTTAGAAGCTTAAAACAATTATCTCACTGTTTCTGTGGGTCAAAAGTCTGAGCATGGCTTAACTGGGTCCGCTGTTCAAGGTCTCAGGAAGCTGTAATCTAGGTGCCGGCTAGGGCTATCATTTTATCTCAGGCTTGTATCCTCTTCCAAGGTCATGTGGTGATTGGCAGAATTAACTTCCTTGCAGATACGGGAAAAACATAGATGTTTCCCTTAAGGCCCACAGGAGCAAGAGAATCTGTTGCTTCAAGATTCTGAATCCTCAGCTTTGTTTTTTATAAATACCCCTCTGATTATATCAGGTCCACCTAGGATAATCTCCCTTTTCAAAACTCAAAAATCAACAGATTAGGGAACTTAATTACATCTGCAGAAATCCCTCCATCTTTGCCATATAACATAACCTCATTACAGGGATGATGTCCATCAGACTTGCTCTATCCTGTTGTCTACAAAAAAGTCACAGGTTCTGCGCACACCCCTTGAGGATGTGACTCATTGAGTATGAATAGAATTCATCCTCCCATTGTCATGTCTTCTTCACAGAAGCTACTTCAGTGAACCCAATGCTCACAAAACTCCATTATTTCCTTTATTCTCAAGAGATGTAATCGCTAAAGGATTTTCATGATGGCAAAAAACCTATCATCATCTAGAGCCCCCCCCTTTCTTTAATCATTCTCTTATCTAATTTCCAAACAGGATTTCAACAGTATTCATCTCATAAAAATCCCAGCTGTTGACCTTCAACATCCACTACAACGCAATCTCTCCTTCAGAGCCAAACCTTTTTTAAAAGTTATCCACATGGGTCCTTTCCACTTTCTCACCTACCAGGCACTGTTCAGCCTCTCAAGTTTTTCTACTTCCAGGGTCACTGCCCTGTCTCCTTGATGCTAAATCCACTTTGTACTCTCTTGGTAATTCTTGATCCTGATAAACCTAAACTGTTAGTGCAAAAATTCTGCTTATCCTAACTTCTAATCTCAACTACCTTCTCCTACTTCTTTATTTATTGATTTGCTTGCTTCTTTTTTTTTTTTAGGGGTAAAATGAGATAAAATATGTAAAGTTGTAGAGTTTACTGTCTTGTAAAAGGTGTTTAATAATTATTAGCATGGCCATTAGTTTTATGTGTCATCTTGGTTGGGCCATGGTGCCCAGTGGGCAGATAGAGTCAAATATTATTCTGGATGTTTCTCTGAGGGTGTTTTTGGGTGAGATTAATATTTAAATAGATGGATTTTGAGTAAAAAGAAGATTGTCCTAAAGATTTCCCTATAACCTTCAGTTGAAAGCCTGAACAGAACAGAAGACCAACTTTCCCCATCAAGAGAATTCTGCCAGCAGATGACTTTAAGACATGAGCTGCAGGTCAACACTTGCTTTTCCCTGAGTGCCTGGGTATCTAAGTTGGTTGGGCACCCAACTCTTGGTTTTAGCTCAGGTCATGATCTCAGGGTCGTGAGATCGAGCCCTGTGTTGAGCTCCACGCTCAGTGCAGAGTCTGAGATTTTCGTCCTCTGCCCCTCCACCCTCTCTCTCAAAAAACACATAAATAATTTTTTTTTAATTTGATGTTCCCTAGTTTCCATCCTACTGGCCCGCCCTAAAGATTTTGAACTTGTCATTCCCCATAATAACATAAGCCAATTCCTTAAAATAAATCTCCCCTCCAACATACACACATCCTATTGCTTCTATTCTTCGAGAGAACCCCAAATACAATTAGATTTTCATATACCATTGAAAAAACTTGGAGAAGATAGCATTGTTTTGTTCTTGTTGCTTACCTGTCCATTATTTTAATGTTACCTTTATGATAGAGAAAATGGAAATGATTGGTTAAGGTTGTAAAATAATGGTTGATTTTTAAAAAACTAAAAAAACATATTTAGCCCAAGTACTACTATATTTCTGGTGTTTTAAAAATAATATTTTGTTTCTTGGTCAAATGTTTACTCTACTTTAGATGAAAATCAGTGAATTTCAGGGAAAAAAATACATTATATCATCCTTAATTGTAACGTAAGTTCTTAAGCAGTTAAAATTAATGATTTCTCAACCCTTTAGTATAAAATTCAAAATCTACTGGGGCCCATAATACCTGTATGATTTGAAATCTTCTTAATTCTTTCACTTCACCTTCCAACACTTTTACTCGGTCATTAATTGAAGTCACGTGGACTTTGATGTCTTAGGCCTTTCTAAATCAGTTCCTACCTCGAGCTTTTGCTCTGGCTTTGTTCCTTTCTAGAATATTCTTCCCCCAGTATCTACAAGGGTTACTTTTCACCTGCTTCAGGTCATAAATATCTTAATAAGCATCCCAATTTCACATATGGTTCCCTAGTAATCTTTTCTAAAATGACAACTCACCCTATTCCATTCTTCTCTGATTCCATACTTAGCTTTCCTCAAGGCATCTATCACTATATCATATTATACATTAAACTGTACATTTTATGAATTGCATCTCCTTTTCTCCACTAGAAATACTCTTTACATGTTTTATTCACATTTGTATTTGTAGCATATTGGAAAATAAGTGTTGGTGCTTAATAAGTATTTGATAATTTAATTCAATAATAAT
Source organism: Mirounga leonina (assembly GCF_011800145.1). Taxonomy (NCBI): domain Eukaryota; kingdom Metazoa; phylum Chordata; class Mammalia; order Carnivora; family Phocidae; genus Mirounga; species Mirounga leonina. Next base: position 3,454,599 of record NW_023270305.1, read on the forward strand.
CCTCTCCTTGTTCCTACCCAATTACTCAGGGACCATCATGCCTAATGATTTTAAGTAATGTTTCAATGTGTACCATTTTTAGGTGTACACCTTATTTTTTTAACTGAATTTTCTAATTCTGGGGTTATGCTGTACAATATGGTAGCCACTAACCATATGTAGCTATTTAAATTTAAATGAACTAAAAGATATTTTAAATGCAGTTTCTTATTTGCCCTAGCCACAAATGCTCAATAGCCACATGTAACTAGTGTTTACTATGTCAGATAACACAGACACGGGACATAGCCCACATCCCAGAAAGTTCTACTGGATAGTGGTGTTCTAGACACAGTGTATCCTCCACTAGAACTAGCGTAATGTGAGATTTACATTTAACTAGAATACGTTCTCTGTCTACCATGTGTCAACATGTACAAATTTAAATCTCATCTCTTAAGTGTGATCAACTTCAAAGCCTTGCTTTGCTTGCATTATACATTCTTATAAGCAAAGCAACATTAAAAAAAAATAAATGCATGAGCAAAACATTCCTAAATTGTTACTTCAGAACAGCCTCCCTGAACAAATTGGTATTTTAACCTTGAACATAACATAGTAAAGAAGTAAAGAGGATGCATACAGAGCATTTTTTAGCACTCCATTTTTCATTTTCTTTCTCTATTGGCTTTTGTGTAAGGCACATAAATATGCTGCTATTCCCATGTCTGGCCAATTTCCATCTGACCCACATTGGCTTTTGGCATTAATACATAGATATAGATATCAATATTGATACATCTCATGTGAGATTCGTTCTACATCATGTCTGTAAGCAGTGATCTAAATATTATAATCATCTCATGAGTATTAAAACACAGTGTCTAAAATAAGTTTGTAACAACAGTAAAACATAGCTCAAGCACAGTGGTCTTTATCTGTGGTTTGAAAACATTCTTGCGCCATAGCCTAAATTAAAACCACCTGTTAGTTTCTATGTGCAATGCCTCAAAAACTTTTGTTAAGCATTCCTTCTGTTTATGTCAGTATTGAAATAACAAATCTATTGCAGTGGTTAAAAGCATGGCACTAGACTTAGTGGAATCAACTCATAGTCTTGCCACTTACTAGCAGGATGAATGTGACCAGTAGATACTTCTCTTCAAAATGGAGATAAACCTTTTCTATCATAAGACTGTTACACTAAATAAATGGGTTAAGTCAGGTAGAGAAATATGCATGAAGCATAGGAAACAAATGTTAGTTAATAGTTAATAGTTTCATTACTAATAACGGTAATACTATTATCATTATAATTTTAATTATTATTTTTACCTGTTAAGGTGTATCCATTCATTGGCATCCAGATCATTATTGCCTCATAACACAGCTCAAGATCTTCTCACCCCCAGTAATTGCCTCCTATTCTATACTCCCTCAGCTCTTACTATTTCTTATATATCACTTCTCACAGTAATATAATTGTCTCCTTTTGTAAATAGTAACTCTTATTAGATTGTTCTGTACCATCTCCACTGGTTGCTATGGCAAAAAAAAAAAAATGTTTCCTGTTTATATAATGCTGGATGACACTTTTGGCCTGAGGAAGAGATGGATCTCACCCAGAGACTACACATTTTGAGTTGGACATAGTAACTGGAAGAGACCACGGGGATATTTTCTTAGGAAGGCAGAAAGGATGTGTTCTATTTATGAGAAGAAAGATGTATAGAGATCTTTAGTTTGTAAAAAGGGGGGACTGTGGTGGAAACAGCCAGTTGACTAATAAACATTTTTCTCCTTGTATTTCTTTAGTAACACAAATTCAAACTTCTAGAATAATGAATGCTTTTGTCTGTTCTACCGGGACCTAGAAGTGACCATAATATGACTGAGTTTAATCCAATAAATTATAAGTAGAAACATTTTGTGCATCTTTCAAGAGGGCTTTTTAAAAAGAATGAGATCTTCTCTTCTTTCCTTCCTGATTCCTGGAATTTGGATATAAAAACTGGATCCTCAGCATCACTTATGCCCCCATGAGGTCAACCTTGAGGACAGAAGCCAAACATTAGGATAGTAGAGCAGCAAGATAGAAGGATGCGAGTATCCTGAAGACAATAAGCCACATGTTAACCCTGGACTGCCTGTACCTGGACAGATTTTACGTGAGAGAGAATTAAACCTCCATCTTGTTTAATCCACTCTTCCTGCCATATTTGGCTAAGTAAACCACACCTAATCCCTTTGAAAGACATACCTTCCAACAGCAAGCACAAGTCCTGCCTCTTCCTTGAGTGCTTCTGTGAGCACATAGATTTACAGAACTGTGTTCCTTTTAGAGCAAAGAACTATTATTGTTCAAAAAAAATTTTTTGGGGGGCACAGGAAAAGACTTGCTGTGTGCTGATAGGTACTCTTTGTATATGACTTTTTCCCTAGTTACATGCTAATCTCCAAACATTCCAAGTCTGTCTTTTTGCAACAGTGAATCCCCGATTCTAGCTGAAACTGGGCTCAAATATAACCTAGAGGCAGTTATTGGTTTTTATTTTTATTTTTATTTTTTTAAAGATTTTATTTATTTATTTGAGAGAGAGAGAATGAGAGACAGAGAGCATGAGAGGGAGGAGGGTCAGAGGGAGAAGCAGACTCCCCGCCGAGCAGGGAGCCCGATGCAGGACTTGATCCCGGGACTCCAGGATCATGACCTGAGCCAAAGGCAGTCGCTCAACCAACTGAGCCACCCAGGCACCCCAGTTATTGGTTTTTAAAATAGTGTTTTAAAATAATTTATGGTCTTACAAAGAAAATTGTACAAATCATAAAAATAAATGAGATATTGATAATAAATGAGCTATCTCATTATAACTATATACATAGAAATTTCATTCTGATGTAGTACTTTCTTTCAGTTTTATTCTCTGTGTGAGAATGTGCATGTGTGTACCTTGCCTATATATACATTTGTGCATATATAACATACAAATATGTTGAGAGCTTCATGTTCTGCCTTTAGTATTTAATATTATAAGCCAGTGTTTCTCAAACTTTTTATCAATATCGCCCCTTTAAGAAGACTTTTTAAATAATTTTTTCCTAATGACCATCTGATGGAATTTTAATATGATAGACATACCATGTATCTGCTTATGTCCTATATGTAGATTTATGCTTTCCCCCAAAACCAATTTTCAACCCCCAGATGGTGATATTGCACCTGTTAGACATATGTGTTGCAAACATATGGCTATGTTCATCAAATATTCTAAATATTTAACGCAGCATATTTAATATCTGAAACACATTTGTTTAACCTGCATGTCATGTTATTTATTTAAGTATTTCTTGATTGCTAAACATGTGCATGAAGCGATAGTGCTCCATATCTTGCTACCTGCTCCAAAAATAAACTTTGCTCTAGGTAAGGGGTATATGCAAGCTGAAGTCCTACAATATTTCATATAGAAATATGTAAAAGAGAGAAGAAAATTTTAAAAGTTAAATTATATTTAAATAAGTGAATAGAAATAAATGCTTCTTTGTGTCCATGTACATAAACTTGATATACTTCTCGTTATTTCCTCAGAGTCTACAGTTGAAATTATTATTGCTATTTTCTTTTTTTTTTAAGAGAGAGTGTGCATATGCACGTGTACCTGCATGGGAGGGAGGAGGGGCAGAGGAAAAGGAAGAGAGAGAACCTCAAGCAGGCTCCACACCTGACCTGGGACTCAATCTCACAACACTGAGATCATGACCTGAGCCTAAATCTAGAGTTGGCACTTAACCGGCTGAGCCACCCAGGTGCCTCTACTGTTGAAATTATTAATTAAATGATAAAATAAATAAAAATACCAAATATAATTGATATATTGACATATTTTGCCAAAATACAATTTAATAAATAAAATTAATTTAATTTAAAACAGCCAATATTATGTGACATTTACCAAAACCCACTAGCATTAAAAATAAAAATAAGATGGATTCATTTATGATACATTTGGGGGAGGGGTGATTTTTTATTGTTTCTTAAATGTGCATTTTGTGAGACTGATATTTTTCATGTGTTTATACCTGCTATGAAATGTTGGTTCTTGATCTTTGCAAAATTAAGCAAGTAGAAATCCTTGGAAAGATAAATACATAGTCAAAAGCAATGAGATAATAAAATAAAAGTGAAGGGCGCCTGGGTGGCTCAGTTGGTTAAGCGACTGCCTTCAGCTCAGGTCATGATCCTGGAGTCCCGGGATCGAGTCCCGCATCAGGCTCCCTGCTCGGCAGGGAGTCTGCTTCTCCCTCTGCCCTCTTCCCTCTCGTGCTCTCTGTCTCTCATTCTCTCTCTATCAAATAAATAAATAAAAATCTTTAAAAAAATAAATAAATAAATAAAAATAAAATAAAATAAAAGTGAAGAAATCTTTTAATCATCTTAGTGACTAGCAAAGGCAAGAAGAGAATTTTCAGAAAATCACAAGATTTAAATGAAATATTTCTAGAATTACAAGTACCATTTTATTTAATTTTGATTAGTTTTATTAATGCATGGTCCTCTTTACTTTAAAGTGATACTTTAGCTATTTCCTCAGTTTAGTCTAAATTATTTAACATTTTAGAATTAAAAATAACAAATATATTCTAATTGAATTGTCAATTGAAAGGCCATGGTATATTAAAGAGAGCAGATACAAACAGTAATAATTCCTTTTGATTGAGATCTAATTTCCTATATTAAGGGCAAAAACAAAACTAAATAATGTATCTATTTGGTTTTTATCTACATGAGAAACTTTGAACATGTGTGTAAAATACTTTCCATTTTACAGAAAAGGCAACTGTGAGTCCCTAAACCACATGTAATAGTTGACCTGAAACCCAATATGTATGACTCCAAAGTGATGTGTTCTTTTCTCTACTGTCTGGAGCCTGTGGTCGTATCAGTAACTGAGTGATATATATACACATCAGAGCACCTGCGCTCCCATGTTAAGAAGCATGATGAATGAACATGTTCTTTAAGAAATTCAGGACTGTATTCATATGAATACAGTGTTGCAGACTAAACCATAAAACTCTGGAACCAAAAGGAATGCAAGAGATCACATAGCCTAAATCCTTCATTTTATAGAGAAGGAAATTAAAAGTGCAAGGGAAGTATTTGCCAAAGTTTATACAAACAACAAATAACAAAGTCCAGATTAGAATTCAGTTCATTAAACTCGGTAAGTATGCTTTATCTTATGTCATTCAATGCCTCCCATCTAATCTTAGATTAGGTTGCAAAGATGTCTTTGGAGACTCCAGAAAACTCAGAGTACTTGCATGCCCTATTTATTTTTGTCCTTCTTCTCAAAGATGTTTTGTTATTTCTCTTAATATTAGACTGTCAGAAATCACTTCTTCTATTTTCCATACAACCCCTCCACTGAGCTATATCCTAATCTACAATATATAATGTGCTATAAATACAACCAGGTCACTGACACTTAGAATTCTCTGTAAATTGAGAGTGAATGGGACGCCTCTTTTTTTCTCACAGACATCCTTCCCCAGTCCTTGGCTCAATATTGTGCTCTGCAATAGTAGGGAGAACCCAGAAGACAACCTTGAAATTAACAATATCTGGCTCTAAAGATAGGTTGACCTTAAAAAACAACTATCAGAGGGGTGCCTGGGTGGCTCAGTCAGTTAAGCATCTGCCTTCAGCTCGGGTCATGATCTCAGGGTCCTGGGATCGAGTCCCATGTTGGGGTCCCTGCTCAGTGGGGAGTCTGCTTCTCCCTCTCCCTCTGTCTCTCCCCCTGCTTGTCCCTCTCTCTCTCTCTGTCAAATAAATAAATAAAATCTTAAAAAAAAAAACAACAATCAGAAATAGATAATGTCCAGAGATGATTTAGTTGCAAGAAAATTTGTGGTCATCTCCTTAACTTTAGAAAATATGCAAATATTGGCCAGAATTTTTTTAATTTAATTTAATTTTATTTTATTATGTTATATTAATCACCATACATTACATCATTAGTTTTTGATGTAGTGTTCCATGATTCATTGTTTGCTTATAACACCCAGTGCTCCATTCAGTACGTGCCCTCTTGAAACTAAATTTGCTAAAATAGTTAGTTCACAACTTCTAGAGTAATTTATATTGATATGCTAATCTTTTTCCTCCAACATATCAAATTTAGAATTAAGCCTCTGAGGATAAGTTTTAATAGAGTAAAATTATCTTTTCTTGATGGCCAAACTATATTTATAAAATTTCATAAACTGATTTTTTTTTAAGATTTTATTTATTTATTTGACAAAGAGAGAGAGAGGGAGAGCAAAGGAGGCAGAGAGGCAAGCAGAGGGTGAGGGAGAAGTAGGCTCCCGGCTGAGCAGGGAGCCTGATGCGGGGCTCGATCCCAGGACCCTGGGATCATGACCTGAGCCAAAGGCAGACACTTAACGACTGAGCCACCCAGGCGCCCCTCATAAACTGATTTTTTTTCAAACTCTCCACATCAATGATTCTTCAACTAGGTGCATATCTATCATCCCATCCACCAGTTATTAAGTATTTTTTTGAGAACCTAGATATGCCTGGCACCATCTTAGATTCAGAATATATGAAGATTAGTGAGACACAATGCTTATCTTTGTGCATTATTTCATTTTATCTTCAGAATGACCCTATGAAGTAGGAAGTACATTTATTTTTAACATAATACAGATAAAACAACCTGTGTCTAGACACATTAGTAATCCAAGTGAATTACCTAAAGTCCTACATCTCATCTCCTAAGTTGCAGAACTCAATATGAATCCTAATATCTGACTCCCAATTTCTGCTTTATTTTGACTGCACCAAAAGTTGATGTTCTTCCACATCCATTGAGCTACAGTTCTCCAACTGGTCTTCCGTGTTTCAGAAGGTACTCAGAAGGATTCCTGAGCAACCAGAAACCACCAGACTATTTCCCAGTATTGTGCTATCTGGCAGATCTTTCTGTGATAATAGAAATGTCCTTTATCTGCATCGTCCAATATAGTATACACAACCCAGTTGTGACTATTGAGCACTTGCAATATGGCTAGTCCACCTGAGAAACTGAGGTTTTAATTGCCTCACATGGCTAGTGGATGCTATCATGGGTAGCACAGTCTGAGCACCATTTTTACTTAAAGAATTTTAGCAGAATGGGGAAAGCACATAATTGTATACAAAACAACTGGATAAATCATGACACAGGTCAAACATATTGAATCAATGTTTAACTTTAAAATCAGAACCTCTAAGTAAGTTCTCACTTGGCACACTTGAAATAGACTCCACATCGCTGAGGAGTCTCCTTTGACCTTTTGGGTATTTGGATTGAAATACGTGAGAACATTTGAATGAAATGAGAATTATGTCTTTATTTATGAATTTTTATCCTGATTTTCCACAATAGAAGATGGGAAGTATATTCGGAAATCAGAATTAGGGATTAATGAAGTCAAAATAAGTGGGTCCAGAGCAAAATTTACATGTTCTCTATGTCAGGGACCTTATAGTTTGGAAGCAGAATATCAAGCTCAGAGAAGTTACTGACTTCCTTGTGTCTAAATTGCTGGTAAGATATAAAACCAGGTGGCTAGGACAGGTCTCCAAGCTCTAGGGCAGAGCTCTTTAGATTATCCCCAGCACTCTACTGACCTTCAGGTTTGTCACACCCAGTTATGCTTCTTGTCAATATTTCCTTCAAATAAAGGAAAAACCCTTCCTTCAGTCCTTAAAAAGGAAGGGAATACTGCCATATGTTATAGCATGGATGCACTTTGAGGACATTACACTAAATGAAATAACCCAGTCACAAAAACACAAATAGGGCATGATTCCAAATATAGGAGGTACTTAGAGTAGTCAGAATCACGGACAGAAAGAATGATGATTGTCAAGGGCTGGAGGGAGAGGGGTATGGGGAGTTATTGTCTATTGGGTGTAGAATTTTAGTTTGACATGATAAAAAGAGTTCTGGGGATGGATGGCTGTGATCATTGCACAACATTATAAATATGTTTAATACCACGGAGCTGTACACTTAAAAATGGTTCAGAGAGTAAATTTTATGTTAGGTGTATTTTACAATTTAAAAAAAAATGGAAAAAGAAAAAAAATAGAAGCATAGTTTGGAACAGTTTGCATTGAAAACTGTAAAATATGCACATCTTTTGACTCTGTTATTCTACATCTAGGCATACATAGCAAAGAAATTATTAAGGATGCATGAAATATTTAGCTTCAGTTATGATCATTTGAGCAATAAGAGACAGTATAACATAAGAATTAGGCCTATAGATACGATCCTTGTCTCCCTCGATTTTAATCGGGCTCCACCACTTAACTCACTAGCTGTGTGATCGTAGACACTTACTTTCTTTGTGCTTAATTTCCCAATTTATAAAATGAGGATATAATAGTATCAAACTCATAAAGTTTTATAGAGATTAATTTAACTAATGTAAAGTGTTTAAAATATTATAATGGCAAGCACCATATAAATATTTAGCAAAAAATGGAAAAACCTAAATATCCAATATTAGGAATTTTTCTATGGAACATTCATAAAATGGAATGCCAAATATTTAAAATCTAAACATTTTTAGAAGAATTTTAATGATGTGGAGAGACATCCACAATATCATTAACTGATATCATTAACTGAAAAGGAAAATAAAACTGGTCAACAGGCAGACAAAAAAGAGGGAAGCAGGGACACTTTGGTGGCTCAGTCAGCTAAGCATTTGCCTTTGGATCAGGTCATGATCTCAGTGATCAAGCCCCACATTGGGCTCCCTGCTCAGTGGGGAGCCTGCTTTTCCCTCTCCCCCACCCCTGCTCATGTTCTCTCTCGCTATCTCTCTCTCTCTGGAATAAATAAATAAAATCTTAAAAAAAGGTGGTGGGGGGGGGGGAAACAAAGGACTTCAATAGACATCTCTCCAAAGAAGACATACAAATGACCAACAGGTATATTAAAAGATACTCAACATTATAAATTATCAGGGAAATGCAAATCAAAACAACAATGAGCTATCACCTCACACCTGCAGGATAACTATTATCAAAAAGAAGAAGTTATAGGTGTTAGCAAGGGTGTGGAGAAATAGGAATACTTATATACTCTAGGTGGAATGTAACATGGGACAGCAGCTATGGCAAACAACATGGAGGTTCCTTGAAAAATTAAAAATAGAATTACCACATGATCCAGCAATCTCACTCATGGGTATATACCCAAAAGAATGGAAATCAGAATCTCAAAGAGATATCTGCACTCCCATGTTCATTTTAGCATTATTCATGACAGCCAAGATAGAGAAACAACCAAAATGCCCATTAACACAGGAATGGATAGCAAAAATGTGGAATACACATATAATAGGATGTTATTCAGCCTTAAAAAAATAAAAGGAAATCCTGCCATTTTGACAACACATATGAACCTGAAGGACATTATCCTAAGTGAAATAAGCCATTCACAGAAAGACAAGTGATTCCAATTATATGAGGTATCTAAAATAGTCAAACATATATAAACAGGATAGAATGGGGCTGTGAGGGGGGTGAAATGGGCAGTGGCTGATCAAGGAGTGTGAAGTTTTAGTTAAGGAAGATGAATAAACTCTTGAACTTTGTCATACTACCTTGTGCCTATAGTTAACCATACTGTATTGCACACTTAAAAATTTGTTTAAAAGTAGGCCTCTTGTTAAGTGTTCCTAGTGCAATAAAAATAAATATAAAAAACATAATATTTGAAATGTATTCCTTACCACCAAGAAGGACGATGGACGATGCATGAGCAGGAACTTCCCTGATTCCCTTTGTAACTGTGGAAAGTTTAGAAGTCTCATTAGGACTTAGAGAAGACTTGTGAGATTTGCTGATAGACTATTTTATGGCATCTCTGCAGACCTATTATGAAATAGGAGTGAACATTAGCAGATGTGATTTAGCTAATTTGGAAACAGTCATCAAATTGTTTATGTCGCTCACACTGATTGGCATGAGTCTCAGGAGCATTGCCTTGGATTCCTTAGGTGATATTCTTCCTCAAGATTACCAGAGTAGCTGTCCCAGGAATGGAAGACATCAAGTTAAGGGCATAGTTCCATTGAAGATAGGCATGTTTTTTAAAAACAAAACTATCATCACAACAGATGTCTATAGTGTTAATCTCATAAGAGATTATTAACACCTTGTGCCACCACATGTTAGTCCCTTTTTGATGTATAAAACCAAGTCTGCATGATGTAAAGGAATGATGAGGCCCAATATATACAATGGCTAATTGTTCCACTGACCTTTTTTTTTTTAAATCAGTTTAGGGTACTGGTGTCTATCATCTCTGGCCATTAGGATAAAATTAAATATTGCCCACTTTACCACTTCCAGCCTAACTCTTTAAAAGCTGGCAAACCAAAACGTCCCAATACTAATTGCTATGTGAGCTGATATAAATGATAGGATTATCAAGTCAGGCTGAAGCCCATCAGAGATCTTATCTGGTATTAAATTTTACTAATAGTCCCAAGGATACAGGCAGTAAACAAGCTCAGAAAGAGCCTAGAGAGGTCTGAGTTATCAAGGCAGCTTTCCAGCTTTGTCTTCCCATATCAGACCTGAACTCACTAGCTCAGAATAAGAGATGGGCTCTCCAAGTGAGGATTTAAAGGTCATTACCTAACACAGTGAAGAGCATTTATGAAGCACCCCCATTTTACACCCCAGAGAGTTGTAGCACTTATATGACTTTCTCCAGAGAGCCATGCTTCATCAGTTCTGACTTTATTCCCTATTCGTAATCCTTTAGCCAAGGAAGATGCCCTGCTAAGGGCATTTACGAGATAAAGCCTCTCCCTCCAAGCAAATATCATTAATCCATTTAACTGGAGGTCTGATTGACAAGGAGACTAGACCAGACACGTCACCTGCCTTCTTTTTCCTTACCTGTTCCAGGGATGGACAGCTCCTAAAGAAAGTGTCTGGAAACAAAACTTGAACCAAGTGAAAAACAGCCTTTTGAGTCTTTCTGATACAAGAATGTTTATGCCATCTATGTAATTTCATTCTTTTTTTGGAAAAATTCTAAACCATAATAAAACATTATAAACAGGAAAAAAAAAAGAATGTGAGTGCATCACAGGCCAGTTGTTTTAACTTCTCTTCTAGTCACCAAGAAAAACAAGCTACATGAAATAAGATGTTTTTTTTAACCAGATGCATATTTTAGGATCACCTTAGATAATTTTTAAAAGTCCAACCAACAATGCCTAACATCCAGAGATTATGATTAGGTAGGTCTTTGATGGGGCCAGTTCATTTTTTTTTTTTTTTATGTGCTCACTGACAGTTGAAAACTACCAAAAAATCTAGGGGGTAAATCGGGTCCCACCCATTTTTTTGACTCCCAATTAGATTTTAAGGTGTTCTCAGTTGATCATAATCATTATAAATCTTTACCCAGCAGGCACTGTCTTGAGAACCTATGTGGCCATAAAAGCAGTCATCTGGACCTGTGCTGTCCTAAGGGCATTACAAAACTGACCCTAAGTTTGAGGACAAATACTTGGGCCTTTCTTATACAAAGGCACCATCAGCATTGTCTAGTGATGTACTTGATTATGTCCCAGATAGACAGAAAATGGAAATTTCAAATATAGTCCAAAGGTTGAGCCCATTGAATTTGAGAATGTGTTCCAAGGATTATCAAGATGAGTCTAAAAGATGATCTTTATGGACAGCAACGGAAAGGTGGGGGAGCCACCTAAGCAGAGAAATCTTGTCAGCTCTTCATTCCGATTCAACCATAAGGAAGCCATGGTTTAATTTTTGTGCTGGGTGTTTATCAGAGTTTACTTAAGTAATATCCTACTATATGCTGTAACTAAAGTGCTTTCTATAGACAGGCAGTACTTTAAGCACTAAATATGCAACCCCTTGCATTAATTAGGGTTCCCCAGAGAACCAGAAGTAGAACCAATAGTGTGTGTGTGTGTGTGTGTGTGTGTAGGTAGACAGATAGATAGATAATAAATGATACTTATTTTAAAGAACTGGTTCACATGATTATAGGGGTTGGAAAATTTGACATCTGCAGAGCTGGCTGGAAGCTTGGAAATTCCAGCAGCAGCAGTCTTTTTTTTTTTTTTTTAAAGATTTTATTTATTTATTTGAGAGAGAGAATGAGATAGAGAGCATGAGAGTGGGGAGGGTCAGGGGGAGAAGCAGACTCCCCGCCGAGCAGGGAGCCCGATGCGGGACTCGATCCCAGGACTCCAGGATCATGACCTGAGCCGAAGGCAGTTGCTTAACCAACTGAGCCACCCAGGCGCCCTCAGCAGCAGCAGTCTTAAGATAGAATTCCTTCCTCTTTGGGAACCTCAGTTTTTTTTTTTTTTCTCTTAAAACCTTGAACTGAGCAGAGGCACCTGGGTGGCTCAGTTGGTTGGGTGACTGACTCTTGGTTTTAGCTCAGGTCATGATCTCATGGTGGTGGGATAGAACCCCAAGTTGTGTGGCGTAGGGTTCCACACTCAGTGGTGAGTCTGCTTGGGGATTCTCTCCCCTGCCCCTCTCCCAACTCCTCTGTGTGTGCATGCACACCCTCCCTCTCTCTCTCAAATAGATAAATAAATCTTAAAAATTAAAAAAAAGACCTTGAACTGATCAAATGAGGCTCTCCCACACTGTGGAAGGTGATCTGCTTTCCTCAATCCCTGATTTAAATGGTTTTCACGTCTGAAACATGCCTTCACAGCAACATCTAGACGGGTACTTGACCAATCAACTGGGCACCATGGCCTAACCAAGTTGACACATAAAAGTAGCCATCACACCTCCCTTAATCCTTCCAATAACTCCTTGTGGTTAGTATCATTATTTAGTATCATCATCATTTCTAACTAGAAATAGGGAAATTAAGGCACACAAATTACTGTAGAGGAGGGCACAAGGTATCCTGTGAATAGATAGGACTGTAACCGAGGAGTTAGATCCTGGCAGTAAATATAGGCTATAAATATATGACAGAAGTGATAGAAGATAACTGATTTTTGAAATCTTGTTTTATAATAATGCCACGGGAAAAGAGAGAGTTAAATTCTGCATAAATGGATCAGGAACCACTAACTGAACTCACTATGGATGCACCAGGTCTGCATACTAATACACCAGAAGTCACCACACCTGCTATGCTTTGTCTAGCAGGAGAATTAAGACTTCAGTGATGGGAAAATATGCTAATACACTCAATTTCCCTTGGCTCGTTTTAACCTTATTTGCTAACATATTTGCGTTGTCTCTTTATAGAAACACCAGAACAAAGTTACCTGAAAGAGACAAAAAGAGGGGTCCTGGGTGACTCAGTTGGTTAAGCCTTTGACTCTTGGTTTCTGCTCAGGTCATGATCTCAGGGTCCTGGGATGGAGCCCCGAGTTGGGTTCTGCACTCAGGGCCAAGTCTGCTTGTACTTCTCCCTCTGCACTTTCTCTCTCTCAAATAAATAAATAGAAATCTTAAAAAGAGAGAGACCAGACAGAGAGAGAGAGAGAAATTTCTGGGGAAAAAAATACCAGTCACATATTTATAGCATAAGAGGTAAAAGAACCAAGGTATTAGAATTAGAGAAATAATAATGATTACTAGACTACACTAGGAAACTTCCATGTTCCATACAATGAAACATTCTATGTTGTAGGAACATTTTAGGTTCTAAGCTATTTCCCTAGATTAAATCTCTTACTCTTATAACAGCCACATGAGACAGTGTGTTTATCCCCATTTCACAGATGAGGATGATGTAGCACAGAGAACTGAAGTCTACAAGTCCATCCAACTATTAATCAATGGGGCAGGATGCTTTATCATGACATTTAATTGACTCTTGGAGAAGAAGCACTATTTGTGGACTCATCTTTTATTAGCTCTTGATTAACATTAGAGATGGTGAAATGGAAAAATGTGAGGGGAGACCATGATATCAGCTGAGTCCCAGCTGGGCTATGTGCTCACTATGTGACTGGATTAACTACCCCATTGAGTTTCAAAGTCCTCATTTCTAAAATATATTGGCACTTCTATGAGATGCTAACATGAAGTAGCATATGGTATCAATGAAGTGCTGGATACACATTTATTCCTTTCCTATCTTTTAAAAAAGGGACTGTCTGACCTGCGATCCCTGGATATATTTTGTATACACCATGAAATCATATGTAAAAATGCATGCATGGGCATATTTTCAGTCATCTTATGAAAAGGACCATTCTGGGCAAAAGAATCTTTATATTCATAAGATTACAAAGGAAACAAGAAAGAAAAGAAATACTACCCTGTAGCATTATATTAAAATTAAGGTATGGGGTGAAGTACTCTGAAATGTTTTAAAGTGCCAAAAAAATCCTCTTGAAATATTTTAATTTACCTTCATGGGAAATAATTTTAGATACCTAATTTATATGACATAGCGAATGACAATGGATTCTAAGCTGTGGTTATTCATTTGGTAAAATTTTTATAAGTTTGTGGGTACATGTGTCTATGAAAGCAAGGGGGGGGGAGATCCATCAGGAATGTTTTTCAAGTTTTTAGACTAAAGGAAAAGTATTCAATTTCAGACCTAATTGGTAGAGTCCTGTACTGTTCAGGGAGTTTTATGTTCTGCATTTGATTCAGTACACGCATGAAGAAATATATGCAATTGTCATTTCTATTATAAATCAGAAGTAATAAAAACGGTCCTGTTTTATGGGAAATGAGTGCAGTGTGTGCTGTTTCTTTATGGCCTTTATATTTCTAACTGGCCAAAAGCACCCCTTATTTCATGCTATACAGCTGTCAGCCTAGGAAGAACCAAGAAGAAGAATGACAGAATAAATGTGCATTGCATCTGGCATTTGTGTCCTTTTGCTAGAAAAGGTGAAACTGGGTTAAGATCTCATCTCTTTTTGTGATGAAGAGATCAGAATGAGGTCTTTTTACAACAACAATATCCTAGACATCCACCTCAGAGAAGAGCCAATTCTTCCTGGGAGACTCTACCCTCGAGAGAATGCAAAAAGCATTGGAAAAACTACATGTGGGAAATGAGTCAGGTAAAAACAAACTGGAAATAAATCAGGTAAAACTTTGACCAAATTGAGAAAAATTCTAGAAAGGACAGAAGAGCCAAGGCTGAAGATCTGCTCCGCCCATACCTGTTTTCAAATCCAAAGCGTCCTTGGATAGTAAATCTGAAGGTCAAAGAGGCCTGAGGGTGTGGCTAGCCCAGTGGCTTACAAACTTAGGCTGCAAAGATTGTTTTACAAACGTTTTTAAACTGCGTATTTCTTTAAAAAAAAAAAAAAGATTTATTTTATTTATCTTAGGGAGGGAGAGAGTGGGGGAGGGGCAAAGGGAGAGGGAGAGGACAAGAGGACTCCTGATCTGGATCATGACCTGAATGGAAACTAAGAGTCAGAGACTCAACTGACTGAGCCACCCAGGCGCTCGTAAACTGTGTATTTCTAAAAAAACTGTCTATATGCGCATGTGCAGCATAACATGAGGTATTCAATAGGGTGTTATGTGACACAGAATAAAAAGTTGTGTTTCTTTTAATATTTTTATTTATTTATTTGACAGAGAGAGAGACAGCAAGAGCAGGAACACAAGCAGGGGGAGTAGGAGAGGGAGAAGCAGGCTTCCCGCAGAGCAGGGAGCCTGATGCGGGGCTTGATCCAGGACCCCAGGATCATGACCTGAGCTGAAGGCAGACGCTTAATGACTGAGCCACCCAGGCGCCCCAAAAGTTGTTTCTTTAAAACAAGAAAATATGACCCATCTCACGTGCACACACACACACACACACACAAGCAGACAACAGAACTGGCCCACAAGAACAACCAGACAATTTAATAGATAAAGATTTCAAAATAGCCATTATACATATATTAAGAACGAAAGGAAACCATGATTACAGAAGTAAAGTGTGATGAAACTGGAATCAAATAGACAATATAAATAAAAATAAATTATTAAAAAAGATCCAAATGAAAATTCTGGAGTTGAAATATATAATAGCTGAAATTAAAAAATTTACTACAGGGGCTCAACAGTAGATCTGAATGACAGAGGGGAAGAATCAATAAACTTGAATATAAACTGACAAAGGTGATGTAACGCAAAGAGCAGAGAGAAAAAGAATGAAGAAAAATGAAGACAGCCTCGGAGAATCATGGGACACCATGACTGCACCAACACACACATATTGATTATGACAGGAAAAGGTGAAAGGGAAAATATTTGAAGAAATAATGGCTGAAAACTTTCTGAATTTATTGGGAAACATTAATTTAAACACCCAGGAAGCTCAACATACTCTATCAGGAAAAACACAACGGGATCCACAAAGAGACTCGTCATGGTAAAAATGCTAAAGAGAAAGGAAAATCTTGAAATCTTTTCTTGAAAGCAAGAAAACACGGACTCTTCTTTCAGAAGGTTATGGAGCAACATATTCAAAATGCCCGAACGGGAAGAAACAACTGTCAGCTGAGTCCTACATCCGGCAATGCCATCTTTCATCCAAAAGACTTTCCCAAGTAAAAATTGAGACAAAATCTCACTTGCCTAATTTGCTTTTGTTGCCTGTGATTCTGGGGTCACATCGGAGGGGAAAAAAAAATCAATGACTTAAGGAATGTTAAGAGGCTTCTTCTATATATTTTTTCTCATAGTTTTGCAACTGTAGGTTTTATTTGAATCTGTGCTGAGTTGGTTTTTGTCTCTGGTGTGGGTGTGAATAAGGATCCAAAGTCATTCTTCTGTATGTGGAGATCTCATTTTTCCAACAGCATTTAATGAAGAGATCATCCTTTCCCCATTGTGTATTCTTGGTACCCTTGTTGGACATGAGTTGACTGTGTATGTGCAGCCTTATTTCTGGGCCCTCTATTTTGTTCTGTTGGTTTATATGTCTATGACTGTCTTTATACCAGGACTGCTTTAATGACTGTAGCTTTGTAACATATTTTGAAACCAGGAAATGTGAAGTCTCCAGCTTTTTTCTTGCTCAAGATAGCCTTGGTGTTGGGGTCTTTTGAGGCTCCACATGAATTTAAAAAAATTTTTTGATAGCTTTTTAATTCCTGGTTCATTTCTTTTTCATTGAGGTATAATTGACATTTAACATTACATTAGTTTCAGGTGTAGAATATAATGATTTCATGTTTGTATACACAGTGAAATGATTACCACAATAAGTCTCATTATCAACCATCACTATTCAAAGTTACAAAAAGATTTTTTTCCTGTGATGAGAACTTTAAGGGTTTATTCTCAGCAACTTTCAAGACTGCACTACAATATCATTAACTACAGTCACCATTCTGTGCTTTACAACCCCATGACTTATTTATTTTATAAGTTTTAAAAATTTTTTTCTCCATTTCTCTAAAAAATATCCCTTGAATTTTAATAGAGACTGCATTGAATCTATAGATTGCTTTGGGTAGTATGGACATTTTAACACTATTAATTTTTCCAATTTATGAATACAGCATAGCTTTCCATTTATTTGTGCCTTCAATTTTGTTCATAGATGTTTATAGTTTGCAGTGCACAGATTTTTCACTTCTTTGGTTACATTTATTCCTAGGTATTTTTTAATGCTATGATAAATGGTATTGTTTTCTTAATTTCTCTTTAGATAATTTACTGTAAAAAGCTCTGCACAGCAAAGGAAATAATCAACAAACTAAAGAGACAACCTACAGAATGGGAGACAATATTTGCAAACCATACATCTGATAGGGAATCAATATCCAAAATATATAAGGAACTTAAACAACACAATAGCAAAACCATATAAATAAATAATCCAATTGAAAAACATGGTCGAAGGACCTGAATAGATATTTCTCAAAAGAAGACATACAAATGGGCAACAGGTATATAAAAATTGCTCTACATCTCTAGCAATCAGGTAAACAAATCAAAACCACAATGAGGGATCACTGGTTAGAAAAAGACAAGAGATAACAAGTATTAGCCAGGATATGGAGAAAAGGTAATCCTCCTGCACTATCGGTGGGAATGTAAAATGCTACACCCATTATGGGAAACAGTATAGAGCTTTCTCAAAAAATTAAATATAGAACTATATAATCCAACAAGCTCACTTCTGGGTATATATCCAAAGGAAATAAAATCTGGATTTTGAAGAGTATTTGCATCTTTGTGTCCACTGTAGGCAGGTTGTCTCTTTAGTCTGTTGATTATTTCCTCTGCTGTGCCCATTTGTAGTCACAAAAGCCAAGATATGGATACAACCTAAGTGTCCATCAACAGATGAACGGATAGAGAAATGTGGTACATATATGACAGAATATTATTCAGCCTTAAAATAGAAGGAAACCCTGCCATTTTAACAACATGGATTAACCTGGAGGACATAAGCTAGACACAGCCAATTAAATACTGTATGATCTTACCTGTATACGAAACCTAAAGAAGTTGAACTCTTAAAAGCAGAGAATAGAAAGGTGGTTGCCAGGGCCCGAGGAGTGAGAAAATAAAAAGATGCTAGTCAAAGTGTCCAAAATTTCAGTTATGTATGTTGAATAAATTCCAAAGATCTAATATACAACATGGTGACTATATTTATAATACTGTATTGAATACATGAAATTTGCCATCAGAGTAGATCTTAAGTGTTCTTATTGCGAGCATAAAGAAGTGATAACCATGTGAAGTGATGGATATGTTAATTAGGTTGATTGTGGTAAAGATTTCACAATGTGTATATATCAAACATCACACTGCACATTTTAAACATACATAATTTTTATTTGTCAATTATACCTCAATAAAGCTGGAAAAAATTGAGATAATTTGTTACTATGAGACCCACTTTGCAAGAAATACTAAGACTATTAAGAGTAATTATGTCATTATAAAAGAGAGTGTAAATGCATATTTTTCTCATTTGTTCTAAACTGATTTAAAAAGTAATTGTAGACAATAATGCGCATACAATGTATTTTGGGCCCTATAACATGCATAAATGTAATATATGTGTAATATATTTTCCAGTAACAACACAAAAAAGATGAGCAGAATTAAAGTCGCATTGGTCTAAGGAAGTGATCCAGATTTTACCAAATCCATGAGAACAAATGATGAAAACCAAAAATGAGTAATAAGGAAGTTATTATAATGAAGCTATAAACAAATACTTGTTCTTTATTCCTTCACCTTTTTTCAAAGTTGTAAAATTATATAAAATAATAAATATAACAAGGTATTGTTGGTTTGTGACATATGTAAAATTAATATAAATAATAATAAAACAAACATGGGGAAAGGAATAGAGCTATAGAAGAGTAACATTTCCATATATACCTTGGAACACCACTTAAGCCAGTTTGACTTAATGGGTATCTGTAGAACATTTTACTCAATAACAGCAGAATATACATTCTTATTATCTCTTTCATATTTTCTATCTCTGTCTTTATCAAAAAGAATGTAGGAACTTTATCCCAGTCCCTTGTTTCATTCAGTGATCCTAGATTCAGTTTCCCAAAATACGTAGTGAGGCAGAAGTATTCCTTACCCCAGAGCATTGAACTTCCAGCTACCCCTGTCTGCCATTGGATTCAAGTTCCAGGTGTCTTCTGACATGAGCCCCATTTACCAGAGATTTTCCAGGTATATTCATCTTATCTCTGATAAGGGGTACATTTATATTTATGGATAATTTTGTCTGTTTTTTACAGTGATTGGATGATAAATTGGGGTTCAAATCTAAATTTTGAAAAGTTACCCTGCCATCTTTTCCAGAACTGTCCTCCACAAATTAATCCCCCAAACACAGGTTAACTTTTAGCAGGTAATAGTTTACCAGTCTTTTATTTTCCTCATAAAATTCCAAGTTGAAATACACATTACACTTTTTTTTTTTAAGTTTCATTTACCAAATAGATTCAACTAAGCTTTATATCCTGCCCTGATTCTATATTGAAATACGCCATGGAAACAATACTAGTTCAGTATGGAAAACTTATCCACACTTTGGCTGAGTGATGTAATAAACATATTTTGTATCAGATAACGTTCTTTCTCAGGTTTGGACTGAGTATCTAGAAACATCACTTAGGTTCCATCATTTACATGCAAGGGACCCATCCTTGGAATCAGGAGTTATTGACACAAAGCTGTAGAGGTTGCCGAGTACCCTTGGACAGTTCCAATAATATGGAGCCTCCAAGGCAGTGGGAGCAGTTGTGCCAATGGCAGCGAGTGCCCAGCATCTGGTTTCAGTGGTGCCATCAGTGCAAAGTGAAGAAGTGATGGAAATAGGGTCAAAGCCCTGGCTCTGTGGCATGACTATGAGTGATGTGCCTAACTGCCCACCCTCTGAGCCAGGCTTTCAAGCCCGCCTATTGACTCTGCCTCCTTCCCAGTATCTTACATCCTTATCATGAGCTCATTGTCTCCCTAATTTAGCCAGACAAACACACTGACTGATAATGATAGCCACCATTTCTATTTTTAATGAACTGCAATTGTTTGAATGTGTGTCCCCTCAAATTCATATGTTGAATTCCTGACTCCCAAGATGATGGTATTAAGAGAAGGGCCAAGATGTCCATCGACAGATGAATGGATAAAGAAGATGTGGTATATATATACAATGGAATATTATGCAGCCATCAAAAGGAATGAGATCTTGCCATTTGCAATGACGTGGATGGAACTGGAGGGTATTATGTTGAGTGAAAAAAGTCAAACAGAGAAAGACATGTATCATATGACCTCACTGATATGAGGAATTCTTAATCGCAGGAAACAAACTGAGGGTTGCTGGAGTGGGGGGTGGGGTGGGAGGGATGGGGTGACTGGGTGATAGACACTGGGGAGGGTATGTGCTCTGGTAAGTGCTGTGAATTGTGCAAGACTGTTGAATCTCAGATCTATACCTCTGAAACAAATAATGCAATATATGTTAAGAAAAAAAAAAAGAAGAAGGTAGCGGGAGGGGAAGAATGAAGCGGGGGAAATCGGAGGGGTAGACGAACCATGAGAGACGATGGACTCTGAAAAACAAACAGGGTTCTAGAGGGGAGGTGGGGAGGATGGGCTAGCCTGGTGATGGGTATTAAAGAGGGCACGTTCTGCATGGAGCACTGGGTGTTATGCACAAACAATGAATCATGGAATCCTACATCTAAAACTAATGATGTAATGTATGGGGATTAACATAAGAATAAATAAATAAGTAAATAAATAAAATGCAAAGGAACCAGAGTACAACTTGAATTCTGAAGAAACTACAAGGAGCCCCAGTGTGTGGAGGGACATGCACGAGAGAAAAAGTAGCAGGAGAAAATGTCAAAGTAGGCACTGTATTACATGGGTCCCGAAGGCCATGTCAAAAATGTGAAGTTGTACTCTGCCTAGATGTCATGCCCTTGGAGTTCTGAGTAGTGTAGTGACATAAGGTGACTTCTCTTTAAAAGAATTAGTTCAATGATTTTGTGACAAAGAAATGCAGTTAAAGAAGGAGAGAGGTTGAGTAAGGGTTATACAGCACTAAACCAAAGAGATGATGAGCTCAGGTGAGAGAGGGACAGAGATAAAAGTTGTTCTGATTCAGGATCTATTTTGAAGTTAGAGACAAGACTGATCAAAGACAGAGTGTCAAGTGTGAGAGGAAGGGAGAAGTCAAGGATGTCTCTTTTTGAACAGAAAGATGGGCGCTGTGACTAACTTCAGTTGCAAGTTGGGAATTAGAAAAGCAGGTGTCAGGATCAAGGTGCACTTTGTGGCACGGTAAGTTAATGTCAATTAGACAGTTGACTTCAGAGTCTAGATTTCAGGGAAAAGTTGGTCTTGGAAATACAGTTTGAATATCATTGGAATATACTGGAAATCTAATGGACTGGATGAATGTGTGAGGAAACAGACCAGCATAGGAAGGTAACTAAAAGTAGGAGAATGTTGTCCAAAAGCCAATGGAAACAAAAATCTCAAGGAGGGGTAATTCAGTATCGCTAATAGTTTTAATAAAATGAAGAATTACTATCATGTCATCTGGAGAAGATTGGTGACAGGCCTCGATTGGAGTTGTGACAAAAACCTTAATTGGTGTACAGGACTAGGGAAGAATGAGAATACTGACCCTTTCAATGCAATTATTCCAATCAACTCTTGCTTCATTGACTAAGCAACTCAAAACTTCATGCCATATCTATATTATTTGTTGTGTTGCATTGACCTCCATGCTTTGCCATTTTAAGAGCTTTATTTTATTTTTTTTTTACATTTACTTTATTCTGGTAGTCCTTTTCTTTGAAAGAGAATACTAATCACAAAGATGCCAACATAATTCTTGCTTTTAAACTGAACGTGTTAAGTCAGCTTGTCATGACTGTAATATTTGTTTTAGTTCTGGTCCCTAATTCTAAAATTTGTCCTTTAAATGGTCAGAATCTATTTTTTCCTTAAAGTATAACTTTCAGATCATATTAATCTTTGATTTTGTTTTTGAATGCAAGCATATTATTTGTTTACTAAACAAATGGGACAATGGAGTCCAAGTCAATAATCCATGGTATGCTTTACCTTCTGCCACTCCAATGTACTGGTTTCCATTGTATTCCATAATTTTTTTTAACACACAAACATGAAAAAGGAAATCCTTCTGGAATCACATTATAATATATTGTAAAACAATAAAAACATCAAGCCTATATGAATAATAGTAAAAAGCACTGAATAGGAAGACTTATAATACATTTTAACATCTATAATTTGAATCTCATATACAGTAGTTTTCATATAGCTGCTTTTTATCTCATTTTAAAAATGAGCATTCTAATAAAAAAAAAATGAGTATTCTATGCTTCTGATTGTATATGCTAGGAAGTCCATCCCAAAAACAATTCCAGGATTTGTAAGAGAAGTGAGGACAGAGGGCAAACAAACCATGTTCCCCCAAATTAGAGGAAGAGAGAGACAAGCACACATAGAGAAGGAGTCAAGGCTTACCGGAGCAGAGAGGCATGAGCAGAAACTTCACTGGGACCCAGTACCAGGGTAGGAAAACCTGAACTATAATTGATGAATTGCTGGAGGCTCCGTGTGGACAACTCTGAGAGTTAGTCTCCAGGGAGACCCAGTCACGGGGAGCGCCCACAGTTTTGTGAGCATTACCTTCCGTTGCTCATCCAATTTCTGACAGTAAATATTGGAGAAAAAGCCACTCATGCTTGCACAAGGGCGGGGAGAGCCATTTTGAAATATACCACAGCATTCTCTTCTTAACAAGGTCTGCACTCAGGAGAAACCAGTTAACCGGGCCCTACCCTACTAGATAGGTTATCAGAGTCTTACTGGCCTGGAAGAAAGGAAATACCCAACTCCAGCCCACTTAGCCTTCCTATCTCAAGTAAGGGGGTAGGGTGTGGGGGGGTACTGAGATACACGAGTTCATAGTCCAGAGGCATAGACTCACTAAAAGACTGATTCTCAAACATAGGACTGTAGAACTCATTGCCTCCCCTAAAACTCACCACTACATTCTTTTTTTTTTTTTTAAGATTTTATTTATTTATTTATTTGAGAGTGAGAATGAGAGAGAGAGAGCACATGAGAGGGGGGAGGTCAGAGGGAGAAGCAGACTCCCTGCTGAGCAGGGAGCCCGACATGGGACTCGATCCCGGGACTCCAGGATCATGACCTGAGCTGAAGGCAGTCGCTTAACCGACTGAGCCATCCAGGCACCCCACCACTACATTCTTAAAGGTCAATTTACAACAGTTTCTTTTGGGTAGTACATCATGTCTGGCTATCAAAAAAAAAATATATATATATATGTATATGTATACATATATATCTATAGATAGATAATCTTCTCCATACAAAAACCAATTCAATATTCTCTTAATTGTTCTGAGAGAGATTTCCTTTTAATTTTTATTTTTTTTCACAAGATAACTCTCATGGAAATTTGAAATTTTATTTGATATAAAGTGTGTGATAGATTGAAATCTTCATATGTGTGTTAAACAGGTAATTCCCTTCCCCAACTGATTTAATATGCAGCAAATTTAACAGTAAGGAATAGTTCATATAGAATTTTGGCATTCTTATTCTCAGGAATCACATTTGTAATAATTCACCTATTTTCTGTACATGTTCTCACATGACCAGATGTTATTCACCTTTTAAAATTAATACTTTTTGTTTTCTCACAAGATGGACATTTTTCCACAAAGAGCCAACATTTAGAACATTCCCCGGCCAATGAAAAGACAGCAACAAAGCACTTTTCAAATGAGACTGGATTTCTAAATGATCAGCTGCCTCACAAAGCTTTGTTCAAATTCATATCTCAGAATAATTGCAAATTACTACATGGCATGAACTGTCAGCAAATAGGAGAGAGATCATTAGGGCATGAATTACGACCAAGGTTGAGGGGAGAGGTGGAGAGGAGCTGGATTCAAAAGATATTAGAATATTCTGAATCCTTCTCCCTCTAGAGATCTGCATATTAAATCTCTGTGTTCCTATTCTGTGCCCTCAACAGGCCTAACAATTCTTCTAGCATTATTACCACCTTGCGTGAGCTGCTGTGGTTAATGATGCTGCCCATATTAAGTCAAGGATTCTTCCTCCATACTTCTATGTTTTAAAATGTATAGGCTTTATTTTTCTATTTCCCTTCCCACAGGGAAGAAGATTCATGAGGGATTTTTGTTTTCAGGGCTAAAGCTCTCCCTCCATTTACCTCCAGTAATTCTGGCTACACTTTTATTGGGTGTTTAAGAATTTGCACATAAGTTTGGGAAGCCTTGATACCTTTAGAATTGCTATCCAACCTTAAGATATGACTCTAAGTCTAAATTTTTGTAGTTTGTCTCAAAAAAATGCCTGTCTAAATCTTTCAAGTCTAAATACCTTTATAATCTGTGATTGCTTTTGACAGTAGAAAATATTTAATATATATTTTGCTCTTTATACACATTATTTTTTACTACTATAAAAGCAACTGTTTTTCATAGTAAAACATTACAAAATACAAAATCTCAAAGAAAACCACTGAAATCACTATAAATTGAACATTTCCAATTTTTAAAATATTTATGTGGTTTCTTATTTTTAACAATTACAAATGAAAATGTTGACAGTAAAACATTTATTTAAGTCTACGTCCATATCCTTAATTACTTTCTTATTTTTAATTCCCCCAAATGGAATTACTAGTTCAAAGATACACACACATAATAGCTTATAGTATATATTTCTAAATTGTTAACTGCAGAGGTAGTGAGAGTGTCCAATTGCTTGGATCCTTGCCCAAACTGGTTACTACTGTTAAAAATTTTTTTTTTTTTTTTTGCCCACCCATAGTAAAAACTGATCATCATTACCTTGAGTTGAATTTTGCTGGTTAATCCCAGATTTGGTATATATTCATCATATCAACTTTGCATTTATCTTTCTTGAGCATCACCTTCCGTTGCTCATCCACTTTCTCACAGTAAATATTGGAGAAAAAGCCACTCATGCTTGCACAAGGGCGGGGGCGGGGGGAGGAACATCTAAGAAAGGACTCTGTCGCATTCATCTATATATCCCTAAGGCTTAACGTGACATTTGCCACCCACCTAGAAGGAGTTATTAAACAGCTACAGAATATGAGCCTTTCTAAACGTTGAATAGAACTTGCTGGATGGTATCAAAATTAGAGTAGTATAACAGCAGATATTTTATTACGATTACAAAAGCAATTTCTGTTTATAGTGAAGAAAAAATTATTAGATACTGAATGTAGTTCCACATAACAGGCACAAAATGTAAAAGTCTGGCTTTTTATAGAACCCTACTGAAATCATCTTGAAAAATTGGTGTGTATAATCTTACTGGGAAAATACTCCCCTATTAGGTTGATACCTTAATGGATGTATCATCTTCCTTCTTAGGAATATAAAAAAATTAAATTTAAATTAGCCAGACTTTACCCACTGAAAACTCATTCACATTTGAAATTTCTTCATCTATCAAAAACATGTGTAAAATGAGAAGGAGGGGAGTTGGTTTAAATGAATATGCAGTTTCATGCTTTTCATGGAATGATTGGCTTGCTAGATAAATGGCAGAATAATTGCAGAAAAATGTTACAGATTAATCAACAGATCAAAACCTGGTGGAGCAAAATATCATAGCTTTTCTCATCTTGTCTGGAAGATCTTAATGTCATTCCTTGTTAAATGAATAGCAGTTTTTATACATGGACACACTCATTTATTCAATAAATGTTAACTGAGCACTTACTAGGTACCAAAGATTCATGAAGTAGTGCAGATACAGAAGTGAATAAAGCACATTTAGTAACCTCAAGAAGGCCAGAGTATTTTAGCAGCAGGTAAGTGTTTTAAAAGACAATCATATAGTGTCTGGTAAGTGCTGGTAGAACAAGAAGTCGCTGACATTATGGCAGTACCTAATCCAGCTTGAGCTTATTAGTAAAGTCTTCTCAGAAGAACTCATGCCTAGTCAAGTTTTGCCCAAAATAAAATGACCACTAACTGAACCATTAAGTGGCTTTGCCTAGCATGCTCTCACTCTGTGTGATTCAGCTGTGGAGTTAAAACAAAACCAAATAAAATAAAAAACAATTACAACTGCATCAAAAGTGTTAAAATGTATTCAGACAGAATTCTAGAACTGGTCATGAGACCTTGGGTAAGTCACAGACTCTCTGAGCCCCTGTTTCCTTACTGGCAAATACAGATATTATATATCTCACAAGGTTGTTGTGAGGATTCATAGAGAAACAAAACAAGGATGACTAGGTCAATTACTTCTCCTGGAGAAATGGTACCAACTGAATAAAACTTAGGCTAAGCTGAATCATGTAAGCAAAATGCAAGATACGACAGATGTATAAGGCATGGACTCTTTCTTGTGAGTACATATAGGCTAGGTCAAAAGATCTATACTGACATAATAAAAATATATATAAAATACAATATATCCTATGATACATAAAAGTAACATATACTTAATATATAACATGTGTAATGGAATTTGACATTAGGTATATACTATAATATATATTTAATATAAAATATACTGCATTTTCTATAATTGAATGTTGTCATGTAATAGGGAAACTATTACTTTAAAAAATCAACAATGTCAAGAACATCAAAAACAAGAAAACCGATTGCTAATATTTATTAAGACCTTAGTGTATATCAGAAACTGAGCTTGAGAACTTTATGCACTGTCTTCACTTGTTAGCACACAAATGATGTGAAGTAGATGTTACTCCCATTTTACAGATAAGGATATTGAAGGTCAGGGAATTAAAAATACAACTCTAAAAACATGTTAAATTTCAGAGCCAGAAGTAAATCCAGGTCATACCCTTAACCATTCTACCAGGTTAAAACAAAAACCAAAAACAAACAGAAAACCAAATGGAATAAAGAAATCATAATTGGCTGGTGGAAGAGGTGGGATTCTGCCGTCAGCTTTGGAGAAAGTGGTTTCTTCCTCCCTCCCTGTCTCTGTTCCTCCCTCCCTCCTCTCTTCACCCTTCCCTTCCTTCCTTCCTTCCTTCCTTCCTTCTTTCCTTCCTTCCTTCCTTCCTTCCTAAACACAATGTCATTGTTCATATTCAAGGGCTGTGATTTACAAACTTTTTCAGCATATATTTTGTTTAAAATTTAACCTGGGGTTCAAATATCAAAAACCCAGAATTAGGATGAGGCAAAATATCAAAAACCCAGAATTAGGATGAAGCAAGTGAAGCTTTCATTTTGGAGGCAATGACAAAAAACAAAAAAACAAAAACAAAATAAAAAACCTCAGTAGTGAAGATAAGTAATATTTAATGTAATATTTTAAAATATAAAAAAATTAAAATATCTGTAATCCATGATGAACAAATTGTCAAAAATTTTTAAAAGATTTTATTTATTTATTTGACAGAGAGAGACACAGCAAGAGAGGGAACACAAGCAGAGGGGAGTGGGAGAGGGAGAAGCAGGCTTCCCGCAGAGTGGGGAGCCCGATTCGGGGCTCGATCCCAGGACCCTGGGATCATGACCTGAGCCGAAGGCAGACGCTTAACGACTGAGCCACCCAGGCGCCCCTCAACATTTTAAATAAAGGTAGGATCCAACAGTGTATTTGCATGATCTTACCTCACTCGTGCTAATGATAGCCATGGTTCCAATAAAATTGTATTAACAAAACAGGTGGCTACTCTGTGAGCCAAAGGTAAGCTATGTGATTTTTTTTTAAGGATTACATTAAATATGCCTTATATCACTTACTGGGTCTTTTGGCATCCCCTTCAACTGTGTGCCCAGGGCAAATGCCTCACTCATTTCATCCTAGTCCAAGCTCACTAATCTCAAGAGAGAGCCCAACAATTACACTGGTCCAAATATAGTGGTTTGGGTTAAAGTGGGGTGGGGGGCCCAAAAGCTTCCCCAGTGGAACTCGGTTGGCTCTCTTTTTCCACCCTCCCTATTCGCTTTCCCACGGCACCATCCCCGCAGCCACTGAGACCCCGGGATTGAGGAACTTCAGGGAACATCTAAGCCTGGATAGCATTCAAGCTGGGAAATGGAGCTCTTTCACGTAGAATTTGAATACCTAATTGGGAAAAAATAAATAAAAGCATATTATCAGAGTAGTTTCATTCCTGCCTTATTACTCCATTACAGCAGAGATGAAATTTAAATGATAGGTAAAGGGTTGCTTTCTGGCTACATCTTGAATCTCAAATCGCACTTCTTTTTGCCCCATGGGCATTTTCGTTTTGTTTTGTCATGGTTTTATGTTACATTTTTATTTGAGATGTAATAACTGGGGTGTGGGTGTGTGTGCGCGCACGTGCGTGCACACGCGGTCTGAAACTAAGATTTGTCGAATCTCCTTCAGGTTGGCATTTACTTACTTAGAGTTTAAAGAAATATTGGAATTATGAGTGTATTTTCTCCTCCAAAATCCCTTTTCAGGAAGAAAGAACAGTGGTTCCAAGAGCAGGCCAGAGGTGAGCACGCTTGAGCTTCTGGGGCAGCCTTGCACTTGCATTCCTGACACTCACCAGAGGACTTGATCTTTACGTCTTCTCTCTGGGACTGGCTGATACTCACCTTTTTTCTGTTTAATAGGTGTTTCCACACATACAGTGTGATTCTTACAGTGTGGCCACACAGCAGCCTAACTGTTGACACGCGTAGGCCCTACCCCTCTCCCACCCACAACAGCCCACGCGTGTACCCCAGAGACTGCTGCAAAGGTGAGCTCTGTAGATGAAAGACTCAGCATTTTCTTCTTGGCCTAAATGCGATTTTCTTGGCCAGGAGTTAGCTATCACTGGTCCTAGAACCTCTGAAACTCCAATCCTTGAAACCTTGGCAACACAATTCCCATAATTAGGATGTGCTCCCCCATTCATCTATTTAAGGGTCTTGTTACAAGGGGCACCTGGGTGGCTCAGTCGTTGAGCGTCTGCCTTCAGCTCTGGTCATGATCCCAAGGTCCTGGGATTGAGTCCCGCATCGGGCTCCCTGCTCGACGGGAAGCCTGCTTCTCCCTCTCCCTCACCCTCAGCTTGTGTTCCCTCTCTCGCTGTGTCTCTCTCTGTCAAATAAATAAATAAAATCTTAAAAAGAAGGGTCTTGTTACAAGAAAACGATACCCCACCTTCTTAAATAGAACTATAGTAACTTTGGGGACTTTCATTTCTGAGGTACCACACACCACAAATTACTTCAGTTTCATAGGCAATTGGGGGACTTTTTTCCCCTTGAACCAAGAGCAGCCTGCTAACTCTCTAACCTAGCGTGCAAAATATGTGTTTCAAACCTTTAATGTAAGTAGAAGAGATACCACAGTTCAATTTGTTAATAGTATCTCGAGGGACACAATCTATACCCTGGTTTATCTCTTAAAAGCTGTGTAAACCTCGACAACTTTCTCAGGAAGACAAAAGCCAAGGATGTTATTATACTTCCCACAAAGGATTATTATGAGTATAAATCGCATTCACATCCATGATCTGAGGGCTGAACCAGTGTTAATTGGGTATATTCAATTCTGTGACCCTAGCTTCAAAGAGGAGAGTGGGGTCAGTTGCTGAGTGTGTGTGCAATGCTGTCTTTAAGTGAAGAGGTCACAGCCTGATCATTTTCCCCATGGAGAGGGCTTCTGATGGTTAATACTGAATGCACAGAGTTACCAGAAGCAAAGGTACAAGAAGTGAATAAAGCTGGCAACAACCAGGAGTAATTTCTAATCACTGAGTGACATGAGCCTTTAGATTATTTTAGTCCTCACAATTTGGGGAAAGGGCAAGATTATTATTTTGGAGTGGACACACAGACTACACATGTGTCAGTGGAAAGATATGGAGCAAGGAGAAACATCTGCAGGTGTTGATTTCCCTGGGTGTGCAAACGATGCTCCGAACCTCATCGCCATTTTCTTTAAAATGTGTCTCCCTCATAGTAAACAGGGTCCTCTTTTCCGGTGGGGAGTCAGAGGAAACATAACTTCTTATTTATTGTCTGTTTCCATGTAATAACCCTTTTCTGAGCTTCTCTACCCCTCAGGCCATTAAATAGGTAGTAGGGATATAAAAGCTGTGAGTTTCTTATCCTCGCTGAACTAGTAATGCACTAATGATAAATGACTTGTAAGCTAGCAAGTGCAGTAGAGATAAAATTGGAGCAGGGAGTGATGAATAATAATGCATAAATGAATTTTTTTCAAAGGACTGTCTTGTCTGTTCACTCCATCATCACCCCAACCCTGTGAGGTGTACTGCGCGCATTCACTCATTCTCCACGGTGGGCATCAGCTCTACTTCCTAGCTGCCTCACAACTTCCAGTATCCTCCCATCATTTGGGAGGCTTTCCTGTCCTGGTTTACACTTCCATCTTTCTTCCCAAAGGTTTGAGTTAAGTGTCATATGAATCTAAAATATTGATTGATTTCTTTTTGTGTTTCTTTTGTTTTTCCAAATGAGGTTTCTTAAACATTCTTTTTCTAAAAGCATTCTATTTCTATTTTCTTTTTCCCCAAATTAATCCATTTTTGCAGCTTTACTGAAATATGATGGACAAATGAAAATTGTATGTATTTAAGGTATACAAGGTGATGTAATATATATATATATATATATACACACACACACAGTGAATATATATATTATATAGTGAATATATAGTGATGTGTGTGTGTATATATATATATAGTGAATATAAATTATACATATATACAGTGAATGTATTTAAGGTACACAAGGTGATATATATATACAGTGAATATATATTATATATAGTGAATATATATATTACATATATATAGTGAATATATAGTGAAATGATTACCACAATCAAGCTAATTAACACATCTATCACCTCCCATCGTTATCTTTGTGTGTGTGGTGAGAACACTTGAGATCTACTCTGTTAGCAAATATCAAGTATATCATGTAATACATTAGGTCTCCAAGACTTATTCATCCTATAACTGAAAGTTATTACCCTTGGTCAATATCTTTCTTCCCCTGCTCCCCACCTCCGCAGCCCTGGTAATCACCATTCTACTCTTTGTCACTATGAATTTGACCTTTTTTTTTTAAGATTCCACATATAAATGAGAACTTTATATTTTCTTTGTCTGACTTATTTCATTTAGCATGATCCATTTCTCCACTAAATCATCAGAAATTTGTTGAACACTTACTCTGTGCTGAACACGGCCCTCAATGCAAAGTCTTGGAAAGACATTCAACATGAACGTGGCCTTCCCCTCTGTCCTTTACTATCCATGTGACCTTGAGAAAAGTTACTGAATCCCCAAATCCCATGCGTCTTAGCTTATTAACATCCTTATCGCTCTCAAAAGTGTTCTGGTTTAGATGATAAACAATAAGGATGGTTTCTAAGGATAAGTGCTCAACAAATTTCTGTTAAATTAATACAGAAATAGAGACAGATTATGAGCATACCTGACATTTAACTAAATCCTTTGGGAAAGAAAGGACTGGGGTTAAGTACAAGCAAAATCAACAGGGAATTCCTCAGCTTGGGAGATTTTTTTTTTTTTCAGTAAACTTTGTTTTCTATAAATGAGATATTTCTTCCCACCCAGTGTTTCCTTGAGTAATGCAGTTGGCATGCCTTGCTACAGGTACAGTTTCTAGAACTATCACAAATACACACACACACACACACACACAGAAGCTTCAAAGCTAAAAATGAAGAATCTTTTTGGCATCTTCACTCCAAAATCAGATACTCAAACTTTTTACTATTTATATATCCAAAGGGAAAGTTTTTGGGGAAAAAAAGGAAAACTTTTGTTAAAATCCCTGATTTGCACCTTTATAATTGACTTTATAACTTAATGATATATTTCCCACTTTGTCATCAAAGTGTGTCAGTTGAAATTAATAGTAATTTTGTACAGTGCAATTATGTTTTGACAAATAAATTAATAATGAATCATCCAAGTTTTCTGTAAACAGAAATTTCTTATCTTTTCAATTAATAACTGGAATCTGTCTCAACATGGCCATGTGTTTCTCTGTTCCCACAAAAAAGTGGCGTTTTTTAAAGTCTGAGAGTGAGCAAATGACTAAAATAAAGGAGATCTAAATAGAATTAATACAAAATCCAAGCCCACTTAGATCTCTGTCTTTATTCAGGCTAATATGCTAAAAAATGGGTTTACTTTCTCTTGCCAAAATACTCTCTAGATTCACGAGTTGTTCAATTGCTTTGAGTTCTACTCTATATTTATGATTTATGTCTTGACTGCTTCCAAACCAGACGAGAGGCAGCTTGCCACAAAGATAT
The DNA here is from genome assembly GCF_011800145.1 of Mirounga leonina. Lineage (NCBI taxonomy): Eukaryota > Metazoa > Chordata > Mammalia > Carnivora > Phocidae > Mirounga > Mirounga leonina. Next base: position 3,487,486 of record NW_023270305.1, read on the forward strand.
AAGTGTAAATGTAGTTGTAGAAACACAAAGAGATAGTTATCAATGTAGATATCTACATATCCACAGGAAAGTTAAAATGAAAGAAAGGAAAAGAAGAAAATTTACGAAGAAAAGAGATGATAGCTGTGTCAGGGACAAATGTGAAATTTATTCGGGACTCCCCAGCAGCCAAGATAAAAAGGGGAAAAGAATCGATTATATAGTAACAAGTTTTCTTGAATGCATTCCGTAGAGGATTAATCATAATCTGTTCTAATAGGCTGTCCATCATGTACCGTATGGAGGCAAATTTGGGTTGCCAATCTTGTCTTCAGTGTTCTCTCTAGAAGATGAAGATGACAATGATCAGTACATGTATTGTCTCTCTAATAAAAGACAAAAATGAGAATTTATACTCCCAAAGTGATAGTAATTTGACACCCATCAGGCCCCTTTTCTGTCCTAATGACCTGGGTGTTCTTAGGACAACCACTCTTCATTTAAAAATTACTGGGCAATAATAACAATTCAATGGATTATTATCAGACCCATCATGACCATGAACCAAGGAGTACTTTATGAGCTATAAAGTTTTATACAGATATCAGCGGCCGTTACTGCCATTGCTGTGCTTATGAAAACATGTGGGTGGGGAAGGTCAGAGGGAGATGAACACACACAACGGACACACATTTTTGTGGTCCTCTGAGCCAAGTCTTCTCAAGCACTTCTAATTCAACATGTGTCCTCGGTACACTTGACAAAGCCCAGACTCCAGTGAACCCCATGTTGAATCCTTCATTGAGTCCTTCAGCCACACCCTTCTGTGAGGAGATGCAGGGCTTTTGGTCAGTCAGTTCTGGGGGGAAGTAACTTCCCCCCTTTGGAGCTCTGATCAGCACAGAAGATGACAGAGAGCCGATGAGATTCTGAACAGCACACAAAGCCTGCTCCTGCCTCTGCTTCCCTGATTTTGCCTCACTCTGTCTTGTGTCTCACTTCCTCTCCCATGCCTCTTGTTCTAGAAGGAGCTAATATAAATTATTTCTCAGTTTTTAAAGAAGTGATGGGTTATTTCTTTATTTGGTGTTCAGTATCCTAAAGATTTTTTAAACTCCTCACATCACTGGGTAGACCTCTGTGAGCTTCAGCAATTTTTATTTGGGAAAACATGTAGGGTTATATTCTATAAACCACAACATCTATTTTAATAATAACGTTTACTGAGAATTGTCAGGCACAAAGCTGGGTTCTGTAATGCTTTCAAAAGTCTATTAGTTGGGGTCTATTATTACCCCATTTTACATATTTGTAAATGGAGACTTTAAAGAATACCAGACTCAAACCTTAGTTTTAATGTCACTTGTTAAGAGAAGCTTTCTCTTATGCCCTATCTAATGTGGCACCCCTAAGGTATTCTGTATCAAATCACCCCACTTGCTTGCTTTATAGCATTTATTAGAATCTACATTTATTTATGGGCTTATTCACTGTATGTCTTCCCCACAAGAATATAGGCTCCAGAGGTAGGAATCATGCTTGCCACATCCACCTGTATCTGCAGTACCTTGCCCCATGACAAAATAGGCACAAAACAAATTGTTGAATTAATGAATAAATAAATAAATGAATAAATGACTCTGAAGTGCAGGCATTTAAGAATTCTCCTTCCCCTGCAATGTGTTAGGTTATATGTATGTATGTATTGCAGCACAAAGCAGGCATTACACAAATTACAAATGCTTCTTGTGTGCTAGGATGAGTTTATTTCAAATTGAGAGCAAGAGCATAAAATCATTTTCTATAGGTCACCAAAGACAATCGTAATATATTCCTGAAATGAAAAATAGCTTTGGAATTTATGTGGCCACTTCATGATATTTAGCTCTTTGATCCCTGAAGTCTTTCAGCTCTATTCGATCCAAATCATGGCCGGAAAGCATAAGACAAAATGAATTGTGCCAATAAATATTTACTTTCATCTCTTTTCTATATGCCTAGAGAGCTGCTTCTATCTAAACTGTTCTAAAGGTGGAAATTAAGTTCATCATTGAATGGCTTTGTGAAAAGGCAAGTGAAAGTACACATTTCTAAGGCACTGTAGTTGTTTTTCTGTTGTGTTACTATGTATGAATTGCTTCTGAATTGCTGAAAATCCGGGCATCTGATTTTAAGAGATTCAAAAGGCTGAAGTTAAAAAACCAACAAGCTCAACTAATGCATCATTACACAGGTGGTGAAAGCACCTCTCCTTCCTATTATCTTTTGGTACAGAAAGTGTTGGGCTACCTTCTTACCACTTTCCCCATGACTTATACATCCCTGATGACCAGCCCCAGCCCAATACACACACACACACACACACACGCACACATGCACACATGCACACATACACCGTCTTTCATCTTTCTCTGGCTCATCCTTCTCCGGTACATGGTATAACTCATTTGTGACTTACACAAGAAAGTCTTCCCCAACCAGTGCCCTCCCCACACTGTGCAGGTTCCTCTCTTCCCTGTTCCCATACTATTTTTTTCCATTACATGCAGCACAGTCTACTGGTTTTATCTGTTTCACTGGCCTACTTCCTCATGGGAGATGAGTTATAGCAACAACTATATCTTGTTCATATCTGTATTCCCAGTACCTAGCTCAATGCTTGATGAATAATAGGTTTTAATAAATATTTGTTGAATAATTAATGGGTGAGAAGTGTGAATCGTGTTCCTCTCTTGGAGAACGATGAATGGCCAATGAGTCTGAATAGAAAGTATCCCAAGAAATGTCTCCTGGTGAGACTTCGATGTCCAGTCCCTACCACCACCTAGACCCTGAGCAAACCCACAGGTGCTATATGAGGCAGAAAAGGCAAAGCGAGAGCAGAGTTTCATGGAAGAATATTTCTTTGACAAGGGAACATGGGAATTGAAAGTAAGAGAGATTTTTTTTAGGTAGAACTTCACCTAGGAAAAATGTTTTAGCCAAACTCCAAGACAGTTTATGTGACCACCCCCAGGACTATGCCAATGGGACAGCCTATTACTTTTGAAGAATATGCATGTTAAAAAGAGTGAGGATCGAGAGGAGGAGCAAGATGGCAGAGGAGTAGGAGACCTAAATTTCTTCTGGTCCCAGGAATTCAGCTGGATAGGGATCAAACCATTCTGAACACCTACAAACTCAACAGGAGATCGAAGAAAAGAATAGCAACAACTCTCTGAACAGAAAAGCGACCACTTTCTGGAAGGTAGGACATGCATGCGAAGTGAATCTGAGGCGATATTCAGGAGGATAGATGGCGGGGGAGTGGGCCTCCATCGGCGGCTACCGGCAAGTGATAGAGCAGCAGAGCACAAAATCGGAACTTTTAGAAGTCTGCTCCACTGAGGGACATCACTCCAGTGGCTAAAAGGGGGTGGAACCCTCGCTGGGAGAGTGTGGTCTCAGGGCCCATTCGGGGTCACAGAAAGACCGGAGGTGCCTGAGTGCGGCAGAGCTCTCAGGTATCCCAATGGGGAAGCCAGAGATGGAGCTGAGGCGTGGGCTCTCAGCTTGGGGTTGCCATAAACCATGATCCCCGGGACAGTCGGCCCACTGCTCCTCCAGCAGGGACCCAACAAGCAACAGATCCAGGGAGACTCCCTTTCCTCCCCCGGGAGGAGCAATGCGGGAGCACACCGCAGGGATCTGCTGGGTTTGGAGACTCCACACGGTGTCAGGTGCCAGAGATAGAAACGTTCGGTCACAGGCCGGGTGAGCATGGAGTGCAGCCAGACACTGGGGAGATGGGAGTGATTGGCTGCTTTTCTCTGGGGGCACACTGAGGAGTGGGGCCCCAAGTCCTCAGGTCCTCTGGGGCAGAGACTGGGAAGTCACCATTTCACTCTCATCCTCCAAACCTGTATGGAAAGTTTGCAGGGAACAAAAGCTCCTGAGAGCAAACCCGAGCAGATTACTTAGCCCGCACCGGGCAAGGGCAGGGCAATTCTGCCTCTGGCAAAGACATTTGGGAACCACAGCAACAGGCCCCTCCCCCAGAAGATCAGCAAGAACAGCCAGCCAAGACCAAGTTTACCGATCAATGAGAATGGCAGAACTCCAGTGCTAGGGGAATACAGCACATAGAATTCATGGATTTTTCCCCCCACCAATTCTATAGTCTTTCAAATTTTTTACATTTTCTTTATTTTTTTCTTTTTCTATTTTTTTTGAGTTTTTCTTTTTCCCTTTTCCAACTAACATCTTATTACTTTTTTTTTAACTTTTTTAATTTTCATTTTTAGAGTCATTCTATCCCTTCATTGTGGTTACCCTTATATATATATATAAGTTTTCCTCTCTTTAAAACTTTGGGATACAGTTTCTTCTAACAGACCAAAATATACCCTAAATCTCTAGTTTATGGCTTTGTTCTAGTCTCCTGCCTGATCACATGCTATTTTTTTTTAAATTTTCTTCTTTCTTTTCACAATCAATTTCTTATCATATCAATTCCTTTTACAAAATCTTATATAATTTACATCTTTGCAGTCATATTCCATCCCTTCATCATATTTACCCTTATTTTTGTGTATATATATATATTTTTTTCTTTCTTTAAAATTTTGGGAGGCAGTTTCTTCTAACAGACCAAAATACACCCAAAATCTAGTGTGTGGCTCTGATCTATTCACCAGCCTGATCATATTCCTTTTTTTTTTTCCCTTTCTTTTCCACCCGGTTTTGGGTCTCCTCTGATTTGTTTAGTGTATATTTTTCTGGGGTCATTATTACCCTTTTAGCATTTTGTTCTCTCATTCATCTATTCTCCTCTGGACAAAATGACAAGATGGAAAAACTCACCTCAAAAAAAAAAAAAAAAAAAAGAACAAGAGGCAGCACCAACTGCCAGGGACTAATCAATACGGACCATAGTAAGATGTTGGAACTAGAGTTCAGAATGATGATTCTAAAGATACTATCTGGGCTTGAAAAAAGCATGGAAGATACTAGAGAATCCCATTCTGGAGAAATAAAAGAACTAAAATCTAACCAAGTCAAAATCAAAAAGGCTATTAATGAGATGCAATAAAAAATGGAGGCTCTAACTAACTGCTAGGAAAAATGAAGCAGAAGAGAGAATTAGTGATATAGAAGACCAAATTATGGAGAATAAAGAAGCTGAGAAAAAGAGAGATGAACAACTACTGGATCATGAGGGCAGAATTCGAGAGATAAGTGATACCATAAGATGAAACAATATTAGAATAATTGGAATCCAGAAGAAGAAGAAAGAGAGAAAGGGGCAGAAGGTATATTGGAGCAAATTATAGTGGAGAACTTCCCTAATTTTGGGAAGCAAACAGGCATCAAAATCCAGTAGGCACAGAGAACCCCCCTCAAAATCAATAAAAATAGGTCAACACCCCAATAGCTAATAATAAAACTTACAAGTCTCAGAGACAAAGAGAAAATCCTGAAAGCAGATCAGGACAAGAGGTCTGTAACCTACAACAGTAGAAATATTAGATTGGCAGCAGACCTATCCACGGAGACCTGGCAGGCCAGAAAGGACTGGCAGGATATCTTCAGAGCACTAAATGAGAAAAATATGCAGCCAAGAATACTATATCCAGCTAGGCTGTCATTGAAAATAGAAGGAGAGATAAAAAACTTCCAGGACAAACAAAAACTAAAAGAATTTGCAAACACCAGACCAGCCCTACAAGAAATATTGAAAGGGGTCCTCTAAGCAAAGAGAGAGCCTAAAAGTAACATAGACCAGAAAGGAATAGAGACAATATATAGTAACAGTCACCTTACATGCAATACAATGGCACTAAATTCATATCTTTCAATAGTTATTCTGAATGTAAATGGGTTAAATGCCCCAATCAAAAGACAAAGGGTATCGGACTGGATAAAAAAAACAAGACCCATAGATATGCTGCCTGCAAGAGACTCATTTTAGACCCAAAGACCCCTCCAGATTGAAAGTGAGGGGGAGGAAAACCATTTACCATGCTAATGGACATCAAAAGAAAGCCGGGGTGGCAATCCTTTTATCAGACAAATTAGATTTTAAACGAAAGATTATAATAAGAGATGAGGAAGGACACTATAGCCTACTTAAAGGGTCTATCGAACAAGAAGATCTAACAATTATAAATATCTATGCCCCTAATATGGGAGCAGCCAATTATGTAAGCCAATTAATAACAAAATCAAAGAAACACATTGACAACAATGCAATAATAGTAAGGGACTTTAACAGTCCCTTCACTGAAATGGACAGATCATCTAAGCAAAAGATCAACAAGGAAATAAAGGCTTTATTTTTATTTATTTATTTATTTTTAAAGATTTTATTTATTTATTTGAGAGAAAGAATGAGATAGAGTGAGCATGAGAGGGGGGAGGGTCAGAGGGAGAAGCAGACCCCCTGCCAAGCAGGGAGCCTGATGCGGGACTCGATCCTGGGACTCCAGGATCATGACCTGAGCCGAAGGCAGTCGCTTAACCAACTGAGCCACCCAGGCGCCCAGGAAATAAAGGCTTTAAATGACACAATGGACCAAATGGACTTCACAGATATATTCAGAACATTCCATCCCAAAGCAATGGAATACACATTCTTCTCTAGTGCCCATGGAACATTCTCCAGAATAGATCACATCCTAGGTCACAAATCGCTCTCAACCAGTGCCAAAAGATTGGGATCATTCCCTGCATATTTTCAGACCACAATGCTTTGAAACTAGAACTCAATCACAAGAAGAAAGTCGGAAAGAACTCAAATACATGGAGGCTAAAGAGCATCCTACTAGAATGAATGGGTCAACCAGGAAATTAAAGAGAATTAAAAAAATTCATGGAAACCAATGAAAATGAAAACACAGCTGTTCAAAATCTTTGGGATGCAGCAAAGGCGGTTCTAAGAGGAAAGTATATAGCAATACAAGCCTTTCTCAAGAAACAAGAGAGGTCTCAAATACACAACCTAATGCTACACCTAAAGGAGCTGGAGAAAGAACGTCAAATACAGCCTAAACCCAGCAGGAGAAGAGAAATAATAAAGATCAGAGCAGAAATCAATGAAATAGAAACCAAAAGAACAGTAGAACAGATCAACGAAACTAGGAGCTGGTTCTTTGAAAGAATTAACAAGATTGATAAACCCCTGGCCAGACTGATCAAAAAGAAAAGAGAAATGACCCAAATCAACAAAATCATGAATGAAAGAGGAGAGATCACAACCAACACCAAAGAAATACAAACAATTATAAGAACCTATTATGAGCAACTATATGCCAGCAAATTAGACAATCTGGAAGAAATGGATACATTCCTAGAGAAATATAAACTACCAGAACTGAACCAGGAAGAAATAAAAACCTGAACAGACCCATAACCAGTAAAGGAATTGAAGCAGTAATCAAAAATCTCCCAACAAACAATAGCCCAGGGCCAGATGGCTTCCCAAGGGAATTCTACTAAACATTTAAAGGAAAATTAACACCTATTCTTCTGAAACTGTTCCAAAAAATAGGAATGGAAGGAAAACTTCCAAAGTAATTTTATGAAGCCAGCATTACCTTAATCCCAAATCCAGACAAAGACCCCATCATAAAGGAGAATTACAGACCAATATCCCTGATGAACATAGATGCAAAAATTCTCACCAAAATACTAGCCAATAGGATCCAACAGTACATTAAAAGGATTATTCAACATGACCAAGTGGGATTTATTTCTGGGCTACAAGTTTGGTTCAATATTGCAAATCAATCAATGTGATACAATACATTAATAAAAGAAAGAACAAGAACCATGTGATCCTCTCAATAGATGCAGAAAAAGGATTTGACAAAGTACAGCATCCTTTCTTGTTTAAAACTCTTCACAGTGTAGGGATAGAGGTTACATACCTCAATATCATAAAAGCCATCTATGAAAAACCCACAGCGAATATCATTCTCAATGGGGAAAAACTGAGAGCTTTCCCCCTAAGGTCAGGAACACGGCAGGGATGTCCACTATCACCACTGCTATTCGACATAGTACTAGAAGTCCTAGCCAGAGCAATCCAGCAACAAAAAGAAATAAAAGGCATCCAAATTGGCAAAGGAGAAGTCAAACTCTCACTCTTTGCATATGATATGATACTTTATGTGGAAAACCCAAAAGACTCCACCCCAAAACTGCTAAAACTCATACAAGAATTCAGTAAAGTGGCAGGATATAAAATCAATCCACACAAATCAGTAGCATTTCTATACACCAACAACAAGACAGAAGAAAGAGAAATTAAGGAGTTGATCCCATTTACAGTTGTACCCCAAATCATAAGATACCTAGGAATAAATCTAACCAAAGAGGCAAAGAATCTGTACTCAGAAAACTATAGAATACTCATGAAAGAAATTGAGGAAGACACAAAGAAATGGAAAAACGTTCCATGCTCATGGATTGGAAGAACAAATATTATGAAAATATCTATGCTACCTAGAGCAATCTACACATTTAATGCAATCCCTATCAAAATACCATCCACTTTTTTCAAAGAAATGGAACAAATAATCCTAAAATTTGTATGGAACCAGAAAAGTCTCCGAATAGCCAGAGGAATGTTTAAAAAAGAAAAGTAAAGCAGCGGCATCACATTAACAGACTTCAAGCTCTATTACAAAGCTGTCATCATCAAGACAGTATGGTACTGGCACAAAAACAGACACATAGATCAATGGAACAGAATAGAGAGCCCAGAAATGGACCCTCAATTCTATGGTCAACTCATCTTCGACAAAGCAGGAAAGAATGTCCAATGGAAAAAAGTCTCTTCAGGGGCGCCTGGGTGGCTCAGTCATTAAGCGTCTGCCTTCGGCTCGGGTCATGATCTGAGGGTCCTGGGATCAAGCCCCACATCGGGCTCCCTGCTCTACGGGAAGCCTGCTTCTCCCTCTCCCACTCCCCCTGCTTATGTTCCCTCTCTCACTGTGTCTCTCTCTGTTAAATAAAAAAAAAAAATCTTAAAAAAAAAAAAGTCTCTTCAACAAATGGTGTTGGGAAAATTGGACAGCCACATGCAGAAGAATGAAACTGGACCATTTCCTTACACCACACACAAAAATAGACTCAAAATGGATGGAAGAGCTAAATGTGAGACAGAAATCCATCAAAATCCTAGAGGAGAACACAGGCAGCAACCTCTTCGACCTCAGCCGCAGGGACTTCTTCCTAGAAACATCGCCAAAGGCAAGGGAAGCAAGAGCAAAAATGAACTATTGGGATTTCATCAAGATAAAAAAGCTTTTGCACAGCAAAGGAAACAGTCAACAAAACCAAAAGACAACCGACAGAATGGGAGAAGATATTTGCAAATGACATATCAGATAAAGGGCTAGTATCCAAAATCTATAAAGAACTTATCAAACTCAACACCCAAAGAATAAATAATCCAATCAAGAAATGGGCAGAAGACATGAACAGACATTTCTGCAAAGAAGACATCCAAATGACCAACAGACACATGAAAAAGTGTTGAACATCACTCAGCCTCAGGGAAATACAAATCAAAACCTCAAAAAAAAAAAAAAAAAAAGAGTGAGGGTTCTTAAACTTCACCTTTCACAAAGTTCCCTATGAAGAAGGATAGGAAAATAAGTAACAAAGGCTTGAGCAGAGATGGGAATGTTAAGGAAGTGCAGGCAGAAAGAATGTGCATCCTTTGGGGTGAATCCTTTATGGTGGTTGTCCAGTCCTCAATAAAGAAGTAACAATTCCAGAACATACTGGCATGGGACATGGACCAGAACTGGACCCAGAATTGAAGCAGTGATATCAAATAATCAAGACAATAAAAGATAACTTTCTAATAGCATTGCATGGCTAATAATTCAGCCAGTCTTCTAGGGATAGGGAATTAAGTTTTATAATAAACATGTGCATACATGCCTACTTTATGTATTTTTCTAGTATATAAATTGAATACAATGCACTCTGCAATGCAGTTTCTTTCTTGATACTGGATCAGTCATCCCTTGATTATAAAAAGTTCTGAACCAAGTCTTCTAACCTCTTTTTTTATTTTTTCCCCTAATCTCTTTTTCCATTCTTCTGTATACATTACTTGCCCCAGGCTCACCAACCCATGTAGAGGTATTTTAATCAGTCAGGTTTGGATTCTATCTACACAACTTTCTATGTGTTGTTTCCTCCCTAAAATGCCTACCCTAACCCATTCTTCATATGACTAATTCCTACTCATCCTTTGAAATATAGCTCATGCATTACTCTATCATTTTTTTCTGGGGAAATTTTCCTTGGTGTACAATTTTGGAATAGTGCCCCAATTTCCTGGTTCTCATACCACCTATGTAGATGAATCCTACTTTATTTACCTGTACTTTTCCAAAGGATATCTATACCATTTTTACATTTTCATTATTACAAATAAATCTGCAGTGAACCTGCTTAGACGTCATACATTTGCATGTCTATATAGAATGCTCTGGACCAGCTTAAATGCCATTAAAATCACCTGCTTCACGAAATAATTTACACGTGAAGGTGTCTGGGACTGTTTAAATGTTGTAATTGTTTCTTTGTTATTTGGGAGGCAGTGATTTCAAGTTAATTTTAATTATTTATTTTTATAGAAACTTATGTATTTCATGTAATCTTTACATTTTTTAGTAGATTCTCTGGGCCTGTGTTTATTTTCTCATTTAATTCCTAATTTTATATATTTTTTTACTGTTCATTACTTGCTGTGGACTTGTTTTAGTAATTTTGGGATTACTTATCAATTCTACTATCTTATTATTTCCTAATAAATTAATTTCTACTTTTCTCTTTATGAATTTCTCATGTTTTCCACACATAATCCCTTTTATTCTACTGCAAAATTCTTGTTTGAAGGTCAATTAATTTATTTTTGTGATTTCTTATTATGAAATTAACATCTTTAAGTTACACATTTTCCTCTGAATATAGCTTCAGCTCTTATAGGATTTAGAGGGTTTTTATTATTGTTATCATCCAGATATTGATCTACAGAAGTTTTAATTTCCTCTTGGACATTAGAATTTATTATGATTTCTTTTTTCAGTTTGCAGTATTTTCATGTTGATGTGTTTGTGCTTATTTTCATTTAATTTACATTTAATTTAGTGTGTCTATTAATACTATTTTAAATTTCATCGTTTACTTTGTAGTTTTGCTCATTTTTATCCAGTTGGTATTTCAAAGATTGAAGACATATTGACCTCCTGTTTCTTATATGTTCACACCCACATAAACACATTTGGGTAAGTGATTATATGTATGTATAGAGAGGCAAGTCAAAAACTGAGTAGTAATGCAGCAGTGATTATGTTTAGGGAGTCAGAGAAAGATAATGCTTTCTCCTAACCACATGCACTTGTGTAGAATTATTACTTTTTTATATATTTTACTTCTTATATACTGCATGATATACTCATTTGTATAATATTTAAAATATTTTTTATTTTAAATTATTGCAACTCTCTTCTTTTTCTGTATGTGATGACCAATGTGTCTTCGCATTAAGTGTCTTCACTGACTGGTCAGTTCATTCAGCCAGTATTCACTGAGTGACAATACAATAAAAGCACAGTGGACATCATGGACCCAGTGGCCACCAATGGTCTTTTAATACCACGGATTCCATATCACTGAAGAGTATTTGGTTTGCATGAGCTGACTTTGGCCACCTTTTTATTAACTGGATGTATTTATCGTCCTTCCAACACTCTACAAATCTATTCCTTTGTCTTCTGTCATTCTATGTACAAAATGGGGGTGAAGGCATGCCTCCCCTCTATAGGTGATATGTTTCTTCACATGGTTTTGAAATTCTTACTTATTCTTGAATTTTAATAACCTCACAAAATTAAGTCTCAATCTTGATATTTTTATGATTTTTTCCAAAAAGCTAGCAATGTCTTGCCCAATATCCCCTTGGTCCACCTGAATTTATCTGTAGGTGCAGACAGTTCCCAGAATGCTGGTTTCCCTGTCTCAAAGTTGGATTTGCCCCTCTTCCTCTTCCTGAAGGCTTCATCCAGTGCCCGGAGTTCACTTGGTTGCTCACCATTCCTAGCATGGCACAGCTGATGCCACCAAAATCGACCTCAGTAATGGAGGGTGGGAGCCTCCTGTTTGCTGGGGGGATTATTCTGAGGTGTGTTGCATCTTGGACCTCTGACCTAGGGGCCTACAGTAGAAACCAGCTCATTAACATATTTTTCGCTTTCCCACTTTTTCTTTTTCCCACTTTCCCCTCTTCTTCCCTTGTGTCCTGAGATTACATCTCCAATAAACTACATACGTGCACTATGTTTTTGTCTCAAACTAAGACAAACATAAGGTGCACACTTAAAGATTCATATATTTCTCACTTCAGAAAAAAAATTCTACTCTCTATTTTTCTGTGCTTTGGTTATTTTATTTAATAACTCCAATCTTCATGCAAGCACATCACTTCCATAGAGTTCATTTCATCTCTGATTGCTTTCCTCTTGGCCCATTTTAACTGCATTTCGTGGGTTGTTTCTCAAACTTGCCTTTCATATAACTGCTTCTATTTTCTGCAAGTCAGTTCTATTCATTGCTGCTTCTGGTGTGGTTTTAAATATTCCGGCATAATCTGTTTTAATTTCTTTCCTTAGTTCTGCCATTTTCTACTTCATCTCAAGCTCTTAATTTAGGATCTCCTGTGGGATAGCTTGCATTTTGTCTCAGGCTGGGCTCCTTAGAAAGCAGAGTCTGAGAGGGAGTTTTGTGTGAAGTATGTTTATTAGCAGTGTTCTTGGGTCAACACCTGTGAAAGGCAGAAGAATATACCGGGAATGGGCAGAGGGAAAATTTAAACTCGGGTATAGTTCCAAATGACAGCATTGGCCAATCTCAAGGGGAGCTCTGGAGCTACAAACTCTCATTACTGATGTCCCCTGTGAGGCAAAATAGCCTGGCCTTTATAATTCTAGACTGGGCTGGTCAGCGGCTGTTGGGTACCCTTGGGAGGCTTGAATTAGGGCTAAGTGGCCTTGCGGCTGAGGCCACCCCGCTGTCAGCTCTGTTTGTTAGCACTCCCACCAGCTCCAGGATCCAGTCCCTGCTGGGGGAAGAGGTGGGGGGCACAGCTCAGAGTCCATCATTCTTCATTCTCCAATCATCATTTTTTTAAGGTTTTTATTTATTTGAGAGAGAGAGAGAACAAGCAGGGGGAAGGGCAGAGGGAGAAGCAGGCTCCCAGCTGAGCAGGGAGCCGCATGTGGGGCTCGACCCCGGGATCATGACTTGAGCCGAAGGCAGATGCTTAACCGACTGAGCCACCCAGACACCCCTCCAATCACCATTTTTAATTCATATTCATTTTCATTTCTTTGAGGGTACAGGTAAGTATCTGCTTCATATTTTCTTTATTTCTCGGAATATCCCCCTTGAAGAACCTGGTTTTTCATTTTCATTATGAATTTGGTGTTCCTTTCTTGTGGGCACACATGTGTTTGGTACATTCTTCTAGATTAATCATTTCTGCCTATTATTCATTACTGAATGAGCAGCTTTTTTCTGAGCCATCTCTTTTCCCTGAATGCTCTGAATGGAATTCTTTTAATTTGCTCTCCATTTGCCTGGGCACTGTTTCCATTTTATTCTCTGGGCATTTATACTAAAGGGCTGGATATTGACGGTGTGGAGTGTATGTATGTCATCAGATCTCGGGAGGGGATGTGCACTGAGCAGTGCGTTAAAGCTGCTTGTGACCAGGATCCTGCCTCCACAAGTCAGACAGCTGCATATTTGTACAAGTCATTCCCGTGCCTGAAGCACCTGTTCCTCTGCAATTTACCTGGTACTTACAGATTCATTTTTCAGCTCTTAGTTCAGAAGTTACTCCTTGGAAAGCTGTCCCCAGTCGCTGTACCCAGGTTAACTTCCCTGTTGTAAATACCAACAGTAGGTCTTGAAGAGAGGTTGGAAATAATTAAACAGACTTTTAACAAAGAAATATTTGCCATTCAATTGATCGTCCTTAGCAATATAAGGCTGACTAGGACACAGCACTTGTTTTTAACACTCTCTGCCATTTTATTTTCACATGTTTTTACAGCACTTAGCACAGTTCCCGATTTTACTGGTTTTAATATATATTTTTTTATTGGTCTAAGTCTGTCACTAGACATGAGATCAAAAACCAGATCTGTTTACTCACCACCTAACTCAGCACCTAGCACAATCCTCAGTATCTGTAGGTGCTCAATAAACCTCAGTGGAATGTAACATATGAGTAAATGAAAGAATTAAAAAAAAATTTGCTGGATACCAAAAGTCTGGTTCATTAGATTTCCATATCCATATAACTCTTTATGAATGCTCCTGTTTGTAGGCTTTGAAATGCAAATGTTTTTCAAAGTAAACTAAAGGTCATCTTCAAATAGCTCCTGAAGATCCATGGCGCTCACTACCACTATTGGAAAGAGATATCTTCACTGGTGAATGTTTGAAATATATTTATGTTCTGGTAACCTGAGAAATATCTCACATTGCCCATAAAGGTCTGTGAATGTCAAATACTTTGAAATATTTTCCAAAAAGAACCTGATAGTCTTATAAAAGCCTTTATTTCGTTCTAAAAAAGAACCTCGATTCTCCCTCCTCTGGAAAATAATTGAATGCTCAGTTTATATGTTCTGACTATCTGTCCTTTTTCCCCTGGAGCTCTCTTCCTTCCCAGAGGGCATCTTGCTCCTTTCATTATCTCTCAGCCTGAATATTGCAATTCCCATGGAAAGTGTGATTTTGTCCTCAATGGTAAATTGCAAACCCCTTTAAAAAACTAAAACTCCTTTAAAGAGCTTATATTCTAATACTTCTTAAAAACATAAACATCTTCCTTCTCTGATAAGCACCCTTCTCATGTAAGCAGGTATCCACTATATAGGGTGAGTTCACTGCCGGGTCATTCATCATTTTAGTACCAGAAAATAACTAATGAGTGTGACATCATTTCTGAGAAGTCTAAATGAGCCATTCTGTCATTTGTTATCTCTACTTTAAAGAACTCTTATTCTCATTTATTTAGTTTTGAGTGTAAAAAAAGTGTTTTTATGCTCTTTATCAGTCCTATTACTATGCTAGACCGACTTACAAAAACATATAGACTAACCAGCCAATTTCACAGAGGGGGGATTTGAGTCCCAGAGAGATGAAGGGACTTATCCAGTATATTAATCAGCATTCTTAGTTGCAAGTAAGAGAAATGAAATAGGGCAAATTTATGCAAAAAAAAAAAAAAGGTATTAAACAGTTCTCTGGGAAGGTGAAAAGCTGTATTTTGGGGTAAATAGTCAGGAGCAATACCCAAAATCAGGTCACAGAACTGGTCCACTGGAAACTACTACTGTCTCTGAGGCTGGGCAAATGTGAACTAGTTTGCACTGGCAATCCTCTCGGGGCTCCCCATCCAACTGCTGGACTCTGGGCAGATCCTGCTAGAATCACAGCCATTACCATCTGTAAAAACCCGAAGCATGGCCACTGCTCCCTCCTTACTGAGACAGATTCTTTTCAGTCTCCAGTACTGCGCATCTGTAGTTGGCGATTCAACATCTGGGTCAGTCAGACCTGTTTGGCGTAGTCTGGGTTACGTATCATGGTTGCAAATAAAGCTACAAAAAAAGCTGGGGAGGAAACTACCCATAACTGTCAAGGGTATAGTGAGAGGCAAGTTTTGTCTCATAATCGGGGAATTTCATAAGCATGGAAAGAGAGTTAATATACTGCACAGGATTACATAGAAATGTTCTCTGTCCCTCTTTCTCTCTCTCCCTCTGTCTGTCTCCCTCTCTCTGTCTTCCTTCATATCTCTAAATAGTTTGTAAGAATAAGGCATCCATATAAAGAGATGCTTTGCATTATATTCCTCCTAACCACAAAAGTTATTTCAGAAGTCTCTTAGAGCCCCAAACACACCCACAGCCTTATGTTTTGATTGCCCTGACAACTACCTTAGAGCTCCTTTATACAACTGGGGAAGGAAAGCCATTTTAGATCTGATAATCTGATAATGTGAAAACTGTCCACAACATCAGTAGAGAATACCAAACTGGATGACTATGCAGGGAAAGAAAGCCAAGAATGATGTGAGGATATGGGGAAGAAAGAGAACAAATTCATGTAGGAGAATCACCTTCTTAAAGTATAAAACATAAAGTTCTCTCAGAGGTGTCAGGATAAAGGAAGGCTGTCATCTACACCAGTGACCCTGAGACCTCCCCTTGGAATATGTTGTTTATTTAATTAAAGAGTTGATTTCCTTACAAGTGAGAGCACTCGTGAGATAAAGGATGGGCATACAGAAGCCCCTGTGTTCTGGCCTCCTCCCCACACCCTATCCCAGTGCCCTTTACCCCTCAATGCTGTGTTCCACTCTTAAGTAATTCCTTGGACCTTTATCTCACCACATTGTCATCCACATATAACATTTCTTACCTGGTCTCCATTGCCTTGAACTTTTTTTCCCCATTCTTTGCTACCTGGTTAATGCCTACTTATCACACACCTTCCCACAGAATCTGACTTTTCTGGCACACCCCACCCCCACCCAGCTGGAGCTCTGGGTCGTTTATGGAAGATATGGAGGCAAAATGACAATCACTTCATTGCATTGTGCCCTCCGACTTGTCAAATCATGTCAGAATAACTTTCTCCAAAACTATTCTGAAGTTTTGCCAAGTCTGTGATTAAACAAGAGCAGGGATGTTGGCTGATGGAATAAAACAAGAAAGCAGATTGGTTTCACCATTTGGCTGAGAAGCCAAACAGAATATGTAAGTTCATCCAGAAACTAGTGGCAGTGGGTAAACTAATAGCTTTAGAAACGGGATTAGGTTGGCAAAATTAGGACATGCATTTGATTTTTCAGTCCCAAATTTCATAAAATTATTTTCTCCTTAAATTGAAATGGTAAAAATAAAATAGGAAACTAGGCTGGATAATCCCAGGATATCGATGGTCACCTATTTCAAATCTGTCCACATATGCAACCCTCCCCCAATCCCATATGGGATTAATGAGGACAAATAAAACAGCACATGATGCTTCTTTCCTCTCACTAATACAATTTTGGGTTTATGTTTTTGTGTTTTTTTTTTTTTTTTTGGTTTTTACTTTAATCAAAATAAAATTAAATCAACAAGAATTGAAAATAAATTCTGAAACTGGATGCAAAATAAAATTAAAATCAAAATAAAATTAAATCAACAAGAATTGAAAATAAATTCTGAAACTGGATGCAAACATACTCAGACTCAGTTATATTTCAAGTGAATAATATAATCATATTCTGGGGGCAGAAGGAACTAAGTCTAGTAACTTCATAACTCAGTGCTTTGATTATGCACACTCAGTCAAAAAGCAAAAGTACAGGGCGCCTGGGTGGCTCAGTTGGTTAAGCGACTGCCTTCGGCTCAGGTCATGATCCTGGAGTCCCGGGATTGAGTCCCGCATCGGGCTCCCTGGCAGGGAGTCTGCTTCTCCCTCTGACCCTCCCCCCTCTCATGCTCTCTCTATCTCATTCTCTCGCTCAAATAAATAAATAAAATCTTAAAAAAAAAAAAGTAAAAGTACAAGAACAGCAAACAAATCCTGAGATCTTGTTAGTAGTCACACTAACAAGTATGAGTAAAGCATACTCATGCTGGTATGAGTAAAGAAATTCTGAAATTGTTATGAATGTACTGGATGACTTTAGAATGAATATATTGCTGTTGTAGAGAATCAAGATTTTCACTATAAAAGGAGGAAAATACAAATGTGGAATGTGGGAAAACATGGCAAAATGCTCGGGATTGAATTAGAATTGGAGGGCATTCTCCTAGCTCTGTTCACCAAAAGGAATAGATCAACAACACCCCCAGTAATGAGGACACTACTGCTCAGACTGTGGTTTCTAAAGACCATTCTCCACTAAGAGGAACTGGCTCTTTGAAAATATGGTCCTCTCTAGGTTTGGGAAACAGAAAACACTGGATGAACCTGGATTGTCTTGTTTCCCTGGAAAGCAAAAGAATGCTCCAAAAAAGAAAAGTAAAAGATGAGGATGCAGTAAGAAGACACAGAAGTGGGCACCTGGGTGGCTCAGTTGGTTAAGCGACTGCCTTCGGCTCAGGTCATGATCCTGGAGTCCCGGGATCGAGTCCTGCATCGGGCTCCCTGCTCAGCAGGGAGTCTGCTTCTTCCTCTGACCCTCCTCCCTCTCATGCTCTCTGTCTCTCATTCTCTCTCTCTCAAATAAATAAATAAAATCTAAAAAAAAAAAAAAAAGAAGACACAGAAGTTACCTTCGAGCAGCCCACTCTGGATGGTTCTGGGAAAATTTTGGCATCAAAATAAATAAAACAGTAATGCAATATAACTCATGGAATAAAATTAAATCAAAGAAGAAATAAAAATAAAAAGATGATATTATGTAGTAGACAGAAGATAAGAGAAAAACCTCTTTTTTATGGTCAGAATACCAATTAGTAAATACACAAGAATTACGAAATTAGAAAATTACTATTTTTCAGCCCTCATAGTAAAAGTGAAGCAGGAATGGATCATCAATAGATGCTAAATCTATGGATGATTTTTATGTTTATATATAGTCTCAATATAACTTTCTGGAAATTACAAAAAGAAAAAAAAATGTTTACACTGAAGAAAACAAAGAACACTTGTTACAGTAAGGGGCAAAATGTCATGTGCCTCCTGATGTGATTCTCTGAGGAGGACACAATATCACTTATGTAATATTTTCACCAAATGTACTGGAGATTCCAAATTAATCAAGAAGCAACAGATAACCCAAATTGTGAAACAATCTATAAAATGACTGCCATGTTGTCTTAAAACATGTCAGTGTTATGAAAGAAAAGAAAGGTTAAGGAACTGTTCCAGATTAGAGAAGGCTAAACAAATAAGATCAGTAAATGCACTGTGTGATTTCAGCCAAATACTGCAATGGGAGAGTGGGGACACTATAAAGCAAATTAGTAGAAACATTTTTTAATTGGAATGTGGACTGTAGATTAAATAAAAGATTTTGTATCACTGTTAAATTTTCTGAATTTTATAACTTTATTGTATTTATGTAAAAGAATATCCCGGTTCTTAGAAAATACTGAGACAGGGGCGCCTGGGTGACTCAGTTGATTAAGCATCTGCCTTCAGCTCAAGTCATGATCCCAGGGTCCTGAGATCGAATCCCACCTCGACAGGGAGTCTGCTTCTCCCTCTGCCTCTCCTCCCACTTGTTCTCTCAATTTCTTTCTCTCTCAAAGAAATAAATAAAATCCTTTAAAAAAAATACTGAGACATAATACACGGAGGTAATAAAATTAGAAAGATTATAAAGATGTATTCAATCTAGATGCCAAAGATTCAGGAAAAAAAAATGTAAAAGACAGAGAGAAAAGGAAGTGAATCTGAAAAATATGTGAGTGGAATGGGAGTTCTTTGTATATTATATCGACTATATTATAAGCTGGAAATCAGTCTAAAATGAAAAGTTAAAAAAATGGGATGCAATTTCTCTTACCGCTTTTTATTATAAGTGTTCCTTATCAATGCACAAGTACTTTGACTCCCAGTCTAATGCTCTATTTGAACATTTTTTGTGCAATCCTCCCATTGTGCTTGCCACTGGGGGGCATCGGTTGGAGAGATCTAAATCCCACTCACTTGGTGCAAAGGCCCAAAGCCAGTCCCCCTACCCCAAGGACGAAGTAATAACAACAACGGTAAGAATTCTTGTTTATAAAATGTTGAACATACATCAGGCACTTTTCTAAGGACCTTACATATATTAAGTCATCATACTTTGTAAAAGTTTTGTTAAGTAGGTTCTATAATTATCATTGTAATTTAAGATGAGGACACTGAAGCACAGAGAATTCAAGTAACTTGCAAAATGGAAGCAGTTAAGGGAAAAGAGAAGGCTTTAGATGTATATAACAACAACAGCAAAGTTACTGGGGAAGTGCCAAGTGCCTACCTGGAACTAGTTTACAACAGATAACTAAATAAGTGCCTGGTGAGTTAAATGTCATAGGAAAATATTGCAAGATATTTTAGTTATCATCCTGGATAGAAGCACAAAAAGGAAATTAGGGCTTATAGAAAGGAATATGCTAAAAAAGAATTTGGGCTCAGGTCAATTTCCTGCAGCATCTTCAGGGCCACACCATGCCTTTGAAACTTGCCTTATGAAGAACCCACTGGAAATATTTTATGGTATCATCCAGCATGTGTTCCAGAACCTCCTGCCCCCAAACCATTGGTATCTTCCAAACACTTGGCACCAGGGAGCAGCCATTGTATTTGCATACTTCACTGAGCTTCCAAAACCCCGGGGAGACTCAGGGAATCTCTTCTGTGTTCTGATCAGCCACTGACCTGTCTCAACTTCTCTTTCCGGCTTGTAAGACAAAACCTTGAAAATCACTATTATTTAAAAGCTTTTTTGGGGCGCCTGGGTGGCTCAGTTGGTTAAGCGACTGCCTTCGGCTCAGGTCATGATCCTGGAGTCTCGGGATCGAGTCCCGCGTCGGGCTCCCTGCTCAGCAGGGAGTCTGCTTCTCCCTCTGACCCTCCCCCCTCTCATGTGCTCTCTCTCATTCTCTCTCTCAAATAAATAAAATCTTTAAAAAAATAAAATAAAATAAATAAAAGCTTTTTTTGTTGTTGGTTCAGATGAAAAAGTGGTAAAAGGAAATGGTAAAAGGAAAGCAAATCCAGAACATAAGGTATATTTATTTACTTCATATATCAAAGAATAGATTTCATATATTTATTTCATATATCAAAGAATATGAAAAACACTCATACAGTTTAAAAATTATCCCACAAAGCAGTAGAAAGGGTTTTGGTTTACCAAGCTGACCAGTTACACTACATAGTAAAGCCAGCTCAAATTGCTTTTCCATATGTTAAGGCCCCGTTCAAACTGATTCTCTTCATCTCTCTTTGATCGACATTGACTTTTCTTTGCATAGTGTTGGCGCTTTATTTTTTACACTACGGTAGTTTTACATACCTTTTATTTTGTGGGTGTGTTTTTTTCTTTAATTTCTGAAAGCTTAAAAGCCTATCATACGCATTTGAGAACTTGCGACCACGTATTCCTCCCACACTACACACAGGTAGCTATCAAGCTGCTGGTACCAACCATGGCAAACATAGGTATTCAGTAAACTTATGATGTAATGTACCCTTGGAGGAACTTTGGACTTGGTGCATCTCACACCACAAATGATGAGCATTGCTTCCGCAAGGAGAGGGAAAGTTGACATTTTCCTACTTCGTATCTTCAAATTACACATCATTGCCTACTTCCACCATAGAGGGATAAAAGGAGGAGGAGGAAAAGGAGGAGGAGGAGGGTTGACACTGAAGACACTGAATGGAGTTTGAGGATATGTACTGACAGATGACATGTCCAACCTGAGCTCCTTCCCCTTATCACTCCCTGGAGACCTGGAAAGTTGGCTTCCCCATTAGCTGGGCACAGGACTATAGGAGTTGAACAGGGAGGCGGCAGAGGAAAAACCAAAACCAAAACACTTTGAAGGAAGTATATAAACGCCAGAACTATGACGAGGTAGAAGGAGCACCGAGGTATTGAGTTGCAGAGATCTGGATCACTTAATCATCTCTGCATCAATTTCTTGCTTAAGCATGGGCTTGAAATATTCATCTTTTAAGACTCTTGAGAGGGCGAAATGAGGATAAGGTCCATGGAAGGAATAGTCAGAGCACCTTGTACTTAGTAGGTGTTCAGAAAATGCTGCTTTCCCTCACCATCCTCCTGCTAAGTCAGGGATACAACATTTGTTCATGAAGTTAAGACACCGATTCCTCAAAAGTTATTATATCTTTACTGATGCACACCTTTAAGGAGCATCTTCTGCCCTCCCTGTGAAAAATGTTAAAATTAACCAACAGTCACCTGCCCGACAACTTGCTTTTGCCCACCAGGTGCTGCTCCTCCCAGACACGCTCACTTACGTACCCATTGTCACGGAAACTTTCTGTTGGAAGGAAGGACTCTAGTAACTGCTCTCTGCATATCGGTAAGCTGCCTTTCAGCTTTTTGATCGTTGATAAAAATCACCATGGCTTTTCCCACAAGTCTATTTTCACCTCCTCTCAAGAAAGGTCTCCCAGGCTCATTTCTAGCCTCTTCAGAATGTAAACTCTGCAAGGCAGTGAATTGTTTCTTAACGTACTTCCTAATGTACCATGTTGCCTGCTCAGCCCGGGAAGTAATAACTCATTAAGAATTGCAGTAGGCAGTGCCACTGGGGGAAAACAGAGCTACAGTCTCTGAATCCATACACAGTGAGCTCATAAGCCCATATTGGCACCTTCATCACCCTCCTGGCTCTTAACAACCTACCTCCCACCTTCCGAACCAAATGTGCTATTCTTTGGCCACTGCGAGTATTTACATTTTATTAACCTACTTGTGCTTTTGCTGCATGGACTGCTAATGCTATAATTCATTTTTTTTTTATTTGTGTGCCCAGAAGCTTTGAGCAATGGAGACATCCCCCCCACCCATTTCCAAAAGCAAATAAAATCACAATGGGCCAGATTCCCCTCCTGTCTACTAACCCACTGGAAAAATCTTACTTGGGAGCCCTGGATTTATAGCATCATATTCATCTAACACACTCTAAAGAACAATACTTTCTATCAGAGATACATGAATATTTTGTGTTCAGTAGCACATCAGTATATTTCAGAAACTTGCATTTAATGAGGCTTGGGAGCTTGCTATCTTCAGGATCATATTTTTTACACTGCTATATACACCCCCATGTAAGGACAGACACACACACGGCACACACAAAGTATAACTGTTGTATTTAAAAAGACGTCCATCTCAGTAAGTGTCCCATTTCATCATCAGCTATGTACTATATGCCTGGACTTCCCTTTGCTTTATGAAACTCCCACACATTACAAATCTTATTTGGCATCGTGACTTTTTATTCTTTCCACAACACTGCCTGCAGCTTAGAAAAGTGGTTGATAATGAGAGTAACAAGCCAGGCTACAATGCTGTGGAGGATGAGAATTAGCCATGACTTGTTTTCTTCCATATGTCAGCTTTTCCCATAAGAATAGGTTGTGAGGTTTGTCCTAAAGTCAGGAAAATGTGGCTCAAGCTCTGCCCTGCCACCCTCGTCGTGTGAGGGATGTTGAAGGATCAACTGATTCCCCCTTCTTGATGGTCTCATCTGTAGAATGGGGATGATATTCACTGTACTACCTTCATCATGGGTTGTCTTGAGGACCAAATTATAACGTACCTGGAAATGTTTTCAGACTGTAAACTGCTTGACTAACATTAATATCTTTATGTTAATATATTATCTCAACATTATATATATCACAAAAATATGTTCATTGTATCAAATTATATTAGTTACTGACTTTTTTCTTACCACCATCTATTACTTTATAATTTAAGTAGATGAATGATAATATAGCTTTTATAATTTGTGTGAAGATACATTAAAACTTGCAAGGCCTGATCCCAGCTTGTCACCAATGCTTGGATCTAGTAGATAGGCTTAATTTCTTTCTCCAGTTCATCGCACCTTGAGTGTAATAAAGAATTAAATTCCGCTCCTTCCTTTATGTATCTCTGATGGGGCCACTGATTTGTCTGGATTAAAGGGACATAGACATCAAGACATATGATAAGAGAGACATTAAGTTCTAGTCACTCAGAACTCTGCTTATTTTCTGTGGGCTATAGATATTCCTTTGCCCAGGCTTGGGGGATATGGCTTCATGTAGGAAACCCAAAGAGACTTCTACTCCTGATCAATGCACCACTAGCATCTATCTCTTTCCTACCAGTGAACGCAGAATGCCACCATCCAAGCCTAACATGAGACAAGATTCTTTTTCTCATTATTCACTGCCAAAAAGATAGAAAGGAAAATATAGAACTTCTATCTTCAAAGTAGAAATAAAGATTGATTTGGGCTCTTGTAATGTTTCAGAGTAAGTTAATGACTACCCTTCACCATTCATTACACCTTGCATCTCATTAACCACGTTTAGGTAAGCTGGAAAGTTAATTTCTGCAGAAAGAGAATTGGAGAATGTCTTCTTAATAAGAATAAGTTCAACCCATAGTTTATAATTGAAGAGATTGCTCTTCTAAGACCCACAAGGGTAAAATAAGTGTTTTACTCAGCCAAGCCAATGGTGTATGCAACACAGAATTTTGTTTCTAATAATTTCAGGGAGATTTTCTGGGAGACTTAGGGTGCCAGAACCACCCACTGAGACAAGAAAGCCACTTGGTTCCAAAGAAAGTTGTTGATGTGAATCATTTAAGTCTTGGATGAGAGAGTTGTCAAAGAAAAGAACTCAAAGGAAATCTGAAGAATTTGTTGAGAAAGGGGAAGAGGTTTAGATCAAAAATCCTGTAGTGTTAAGACCTGAAAGAAAATATGGAAAGAGAGCAAAGAAATGGTCAAAGTAATGATTTTATTCTCATGTAGAATTTTGTCCAATTAGCCTGTAGATCAATTTGGGATAGAATTTTACCTATTCACCCAAAACTGCCATCTGTCCAGGTCCATTGTTTCAATGAAGAGTTTAAAGTTGTCCTTTACAGTTCATCTTCTTACCTGCATTCTTACCAGTCTGGATCTTTCTGAGAAGTAAACCTTCCAACACTTTATGCTCTTAAGGATAACCTGTGCTGTTTATCTTATTATTCCTAGGAATAAGGGAGTCCTTATACAATTAGTAATGGCATAGAAACACACACTACAGTTAGCATTTGTGGACTAGATTACCCTTTCCAAAAGACTCCCCCCAATCATTATCTTATTTAATCTTGAGGCCTGTGAGAAACACACTTCACTCTCCATCTTTTTTCTTTTTTTTTTTTTAATTTAATTTCAATTAGCCAACATACTTAGTTTCAGATGTAGTGTTCAATAATTTATCAGTCTCCATCTTAAAGAAGAGGACATTGGGACTCAGAAATAAAAGGAAGAAGTAAAGAAGGAAATATGTCATCACCCAAGCTTAACCTGTGACAAGCCTCGTTTTCCCCTTATTTACTGCAGGCATGGTCAGGTGAGAGCTGAATAAAAAAGAACTTATTCTCAGTTCTCTAGTTAATAAGAGAGGGAAATTAAATCCATGTCCACTGATTGTAACAACCTTGATCTTCTGCGCACAAAGCAAGTGGTGGGGCACACGATGGAGGGGCAGGACAGAGAGCTGAATGATGTAGTGCCTGAAATCTGCAGTGCCCTCCATCTTTGAAAACCCCGATTCTTCCTGTTTTTAATGTTCTCTGCTCTGTTATACCACCTGTGATAACCTCAGATGGGAGCAATGTCTGCCTCCTCTAAACCCCCATGTACTCTCTAGTGCTTTAGTGGGCCCTTTATGTCATCACAAACAATTTTGAAATAGTAATAGTTAACATTTAGCTAGAACATACTCTGAGCCAGGTACTGTGCTAAGTGCAATATGTTGCAGTAGACTAAATAATGGCCTTTAAAGATAGTCCTATCCCAATACCTGGAACCCGTGACTGTGACCTTATTGACAAAGGGATTTGGCAGATATGATTCAGTTGGGGATCCTGAGATAGGGAGATTATCTTGGCTTATCAAGTGAGCACTAATGTTACAAGTGTTCTTATAAGAGTGAGGCACAGGGAGATCTAACACAGAGGACCCATCAGTAAGGACTGATGCAAGGTGCTAACTTTCAGGCTTTGAAGATGCTCAAAGGGGTCCTGGGCCAAGGAATCCAGGAATGCAGTTCTAGAAGCTGGAAAAGACAAGGAAACTGATTCTCCTCAGGGCCTCTGGAGGACACACTGCCCAGCTCATACCTTGATTCCCACCCAGTGATCTGTTTTCAGACTTCTAGCCTCCATAACTGTGAGATAATGAATATGTGTTGTGTTAAGCCACCGAGTTTGCGGTAGTTTGTTACAGCAGCCATAAAATGTTCCTACATAGACATTGAGTTAATCCTTGTACCAATTTTATGAGGTGGGTGCCCTCATTATTTCCATTACACAGATGAGAAAATAAGCATTGAGAAATTAATAAATAAAAGTGCTTAAGGTTATACAACCAGTTAGTGCAGAAGCTGGAATATGAACCACAGATAACCTGCCTCTGAAGTCAACGCTCCTAACCACTACACAATACAAACCTTTTGAAAAATTGTGAATTCTGTTTATGAGTGTGTCATTCATCTGTCTTACCTCCTATCCTTACAGTACTCATCACGGCATTTCAGGTGCTAAGACCTGCATGTTTGTGTCTTCCCAAAAATTATGTGTTGAAATCCTAACCCAAATCCAAAATGATGATAGTAGGAGGTGAGGCCTTTGGGAGGTGCTTAAATTATGAGGACAGAGCCTTCTTGAGTGGAATTAGTGCTTTACAAAAGAGGCTCCGGAGAGATCCCTTGCCCCCACCCCATATGAGGATAGAAGAGAAATTTATGATCCAGAAGGAAGCTCTCACCTGACCATGCCAGCCCCCTGATCTCAGTTTTCCAGCCTCCAGAACTGAGAGCAGTAAATTTCTACTATTTATAAACCACCCAATCAGTGATATTTTTGTTACAGCAGCCCAAATAGACTAAGACATCCTACAAATTAAATAAGTGCTTTACAAACACTGTTTTAAGTTCTTTTTACCACTGTAAAATGTTATGTATGCTGGCTCATTATACAATATTTGGGAAGTACAAAACAAAAAAACACCTATAATTTTCAACACTCATGTCCCAGAAATAAGTATGTTTAGTACTCATGTATATATCCCCACATACGTTTTATGCTTATAGTTTTGTTAGTTTCAAATAGTTGCAGCCTTAATAGAATGGTTTGTTTTTCTGTTTGTACTTAATAATTTTATATTCTTCTCTATGCTTAAGAATATAAGCTTTAATAATTACATTATAAATTTCTCTTTAGAATATTATTATTTTTCTTTTTATTATTTTTGATATACATATAAAACTATATATGTATATATGTGTGTGTGTGTATATATATATATAAAAGTTATTATTATATATATATTATATATATAATATATATATATTATATATATAATAATACTTCTTATTATTTTTGATATACATATAAAACTATATATGTATATATGTGTGTGTGTGTGTGTGTATATATATATATATATATATATATATATATATATAAAAGTATGGAATTGTAATGCGAAATCCTCATCTCTTAACTTCCCTGATTCTTAGTGTATGTTCCCAGATAGGGATGGATAAATAGATGATTGATGACTGATGATAGGTAGGTAGATAGATAGATAATAGACGATAGATAGATAGATGATCAATAGATAGATAGATAGATAGATAGATAGATAGATAGATAGATAGATGACAGATATAGAAAGTGAGAGAGAGAGAAACAGAGAGACAGAAGGCACAAATTTAGAACCATACTCTATGTACCAACTTGCAATTTACTTTTTGACTCATCAGTGTATCATGGATAGCCTACTATGTTAGTAGGTAACACTGAGCTTATTCTACCCAATAACTGTTTAATATTCCTCAAGTAGTTGTATCATAATTGATGTACTAATGGACATTTAAGTTCTCTCTAGTATTTTGCTGTTCCAAGGCTGCAATAAACACCCTTGTCAACTCTTTCGAGTTTTTCTGTATCAGAGTTAACTTAAAAGAAAATTTTGCTGGTCAGCAGTTTTATATATTTTTTACTGATTGGTACTGACGAGTTGCTCTCTAAAAATGTTGTACCAATTTATGCTGTAATCTATAATATATTTGAGTACGGTATCCCTTATAGCCTTAATAACAATAGATATTGTGCTGTTTCTTGATCTTTGAAAATACGATAGTTTAAAAAATAACACTCTATATTTTTATTTATTGAACAATACATAGATTGAGCCTCTTTTCATATATGTATTATTCATTTCTTGGTAAACTGCTGTTCAAATCTTTTGACCATTTTTCTGTTGCTTTTTATTTACTGCTTTGAATCACAGTATAACACTCCAAACAATAGATGCACCATTGAATTCTATCATTTTCCAATATTGACAAAAATGATAGGATAAGCATCTGTGTGCGAAACATTTTGCACTGTGATAGATTATATACTTAGAATGGATATCTTTAATCTAATTTGGGAGTGAAAAAAGATACATATTTTTTAAGTTCTCGATATTTTCCAAGTAATCTCCCAACAAAGAAGTAATATATAATAGTGCCCATTTCATGGAAAACCAGGGGGAAAAAAAGTAACATTACTTTATCAAAACTCTTGCTGATTGAGCAGTGAAAATCTCACTTTCAGAAAAAAATATATATATTTAGCTAATTATAGTGTGGTTGAATATTTTTCCATTTGTTTGCTTGTCTGTTTTTCCTCTTGTGAATTATACTTTAGAATCCTTTGCTCATTATTCCATTGAAATCTATTGCTACTGTAAGAAGTTCTACTGTGGTCCTATGTCTTTTTGATCACTGGGGCATTAAAAAGGAAGAACAGTTGTTCCTGATAGGACTTGGTGGTAAGAGACTCACACAAATGCTCAATACATGTTTTCTTTTTCCAGTTTTTTCTTACATTATGATATGCATAGGTAATCTACACTTTGCTATTAATGGAGTTGGTTCCTTTAAGAGAGATTTAGTTGGGCACCTGGGTGGCTCAGTTGTTAAGCATCTGCCTTCGGCTCAGGTCATGATCCCAGGGTCCTGGGATCAAGCCCTGCCTTGGGCTCCCTGCTTCTCCCTCTCCCACTCCCCCTGCTTGTGTTCCCTCTCTCGCTGTTTCTCTCTGTCAAATAAATAAACAAAATTAAAAAAAAAAAAAAAAAGAGAGAGAGAGGTTTAGTCAACAGCCAGGGTGTCCAAAGTTAGCTATTTGGAACACAGGGAAGATCAAAAGCTTG
This sequence comes from Mirounga leonina, assembly GCF_011800145.1. Classification (NCBI taxonomy): domain Eukaryota; kingdom Metazoa; phylum Chordata; class Mammalia; order Carnivora; family Phocidae; genus Mirounga; species Mirounga leonina. Next base: position 3,516,483 of record NW_023270305.1, read on the forward strand.
TTTGCAAATATCTAGTCCTTCAGAATGAGCAGCTCTGAAGAGACTAGGACAGATAAATAGCTACAAAAATTTCCAAAGTCTTCCATCCTTCACTCCAATTTCTTTTAAGGGTTGTATATGATCAGAATGACTTTATCGGGGCTTGGTGGCCTGACATCTATTGTTCTTAACAGATTTATAGACTTAATAATATTAACTATTAAAAATACTATTAACTCTCTGTTTCTCCTGTTGTCTGGGAACATTAAGCCAACTTTTTATTTGGTCTATACTTTTGTTTTTTAAGCATCTAGAACTCTTTAATGTTTCCCTAATAAAACATATTTATTGTTTTTTCTTTTTTTTTTCACTCTCTTCCACTAACTTTTAAAGTAAAGAAATTCTCCCCATTAAACTTCCACATGCTTGCCCGGTTTTATATGGAAGCATTTCTATCTTTTTCTAAGTTGTTTATTGTTTGAATTTTTTTAAAAATATTTAACCCTTCAGGGCGCCTGGGTGGCTCAGTTGGTTAAGCTGCCTTCAGCTCAGGTCATGATTCCAGGGTCCTGGGATTAAGCCCCTGCAGGGAGCCTGATTCTCCCTCTTCCTCTGCCTGCCCCTCTCCCTACTTGTGCTCTCTCTCTCTCTCTCTGAGTCAAATAAATAAATGAATAAAATCTTTTAAAAAATATTAAACCTTCAATTCATCATGAATTTGTTTCGGCATATGTTGTTATGTGAGGCTTTAGATTTTTTGTTTATTTTTCCAAAGACTAGTCACTGTATCATTAGCATTCATTGAATATTTGTATTTATTAATTGAGCAAACTTCTTTACCTTATGGCTGAGATATTATTAAACTGCAGTCTGTTCCAGCATTAGCCATATACCTGGTTGCACTATTTTTTCCCCTTTTTTATATAAACATCCTATCATTTTAACCAGTGTAGCTACATAATATATTTTAATGTTTGTTAGAATGGGCCTCTCTCCTCATAGATCCTTTCCTTTTTTTTTTTTTCTTTTTAAGATTTTATTTATGTGAGAGAGAGGGAGAGGAAAAGAGAGCAAGAGAGAGCATGAGCAGGGGGAGGGACAGAGGGAGAAACAGGGCTCTCCCCTGATTGGGGGCCTCGATCCCAGGACCCCGGGATCATGACCTGAGCCTAAGGCAGACACTTCACTGACTGAGCCACCCAGGTGCCCCCCCCCCCCATAGTTCTTTCTCAAAATTCTATTTTCTCGTTTTAGCTATTCAGTAAACACTTCAAGAAGGGATGAAGAGAGGAATGGATAAAGCATGTCAATACGAGAGTCTGGCCATCTAGTGGCTCTTCTGTCGACAGGTAGGGGCCGTGGAAGAGAGAACCAACTCCTTGGAAGCCATTGTAGTAACACAACAGCAATAGAGCCCCTGTGTGGATTGGTTTATGACTTCCGGTCTTGCATAGTCTGCCTGGGAATTGCACAAATGACTGAAGAATCAGTCAGAAACCATACAAGATGGAGTCAAGACAATGATACAATCACACAGAGAAGCCACATCTCAAGGCCCACTTTCCTTAGTTCCACTGAATACTTATTTGCACAGTAACTTGGTTGGCTCTGTTAGCATGAATCTGCTGAAGTAATGGAAAATGTCAGACAAAACTGCTAAACAAACGAATTTAAGCTAATAGCAACTTTTTCACATGATAAATATGTCTATCATTTTATGATTAAAGAAACTAGGAAAAAAACCCTCATAAAAGCAGTAATAAGAAAGTTGCTCCTGGGATCTCTTTTACTTGTGTGGTATGTAGAGGAAATATGTTTCTTTCAAATTCCCAAAACTTAAATAAGGTTTCCTTATTTAATTTGGAGTCATGTTTTTTTAAACGTAAAAAGGTGAAACAAAACAAAATAAAAAAAGACTTATGAAATTGTCAAGAACTATCACAATTTAGCTATCTTAATGAAAGTTCTGTCACCAAGGCATAAATGTGTAAATAAAAATAAAAGTTTTTAAGCCAATATTAAAAGGCTATTTACAAGTTGAAGTAATGACATTTTCTTGAAGCAAAAATACTCTGTGGCCTGGCCCTGTAATACCAATCCCAATCATCTGCGGCATAGTAATGGGAAACACTGGAAATTCCCGTCAAAACAGAAATTGAGTTTATATTATATGCTTTATTAGCCCCATGGCCTATCCACTAAAGCTAAGAGGCAACCATGCAATTTTCAAAGGTTTTTAATTATTAGAGAAACATGCACACTTACAAACAGAAACACACAACAAATCTAATAGGTAAGATGCAAAGAAATCTTAGATTTGGATGATCAGGGTTTTAGTCAATTTCCCATTTTTTTAACCTATAAAATCTTGGAAAAGGCATTTAAATTCAGAGACTCAAATTTCTCCATCTGTAAAAAGTGAGTAATAATTAATGATTATTCTATACAATATCACTGGAGTTTCTAAGCATTAAATAATACATAAAAAGATATTTGGTAAAGTATAAAGCACTATGTGAAAAATAAGCTATTATTCCAAAAGTCAATGCTGTAATTACTGATATCTATTAAAAATGCTCCCTTTAAATTGAATCATTTATGATGAGAGGTATATTTTCCAACTCTATTTACTTTCCTTTCAAATATATATGTTTTATTTCCCCAACGTTTTTTGGATGATCTCAAACTTACAGTATATTTGAAAGAATAGTTCAAAGAATACTTGTGTATCCCTCACTAATCTTGTTATATTCAGCAGTTGTTAACTTTTGCCACATTTTCTTCATATATCCCTCTCTACCTATATGGGTATTTCTATATATTTTATAAGTTTGTGAAAGTAAGTTGCAAACATCATCCACTTCATCTCTAAATATTATATCCTAGTAACAAAGATTTTCTTGTGTAACCATAATATTATAATCACAAACCAATAATCAAGAAATCAAACATTGATACAATGTTATTAATAGACAATTTATATGAAAATGTTTCTATCTAGAATCTAATAAACGATTACAAATTACCTTTTGGTGTTTGTTTAGTTTCTTTAAATCTTAAATACTACCCCCTTTTATTGTTTGGTCTTTTACATCACTGACATTTTCTAAAGAGACAGGTCACGTATGTTATGTTGTAGGTATCCCTCAAAGTAGACTTGTCTGATGGTCCCTTAGGTTTAGATTTTAAACATTTTCAGCAAGGATGCTCCCCAGGGGATGCTATATGCCTTCCAGAGTGCTTCATTAGGAGAGATCCAAAGCCAGTGTGTCAACTATTAATAATATGAAATTTCAGACCCCAGTTAATGTAGTATCTGGCAGATCTCTTCATTGTAAAAGTATTTTTTCTCTCCATAATTAATAATTTGGGGGGGGCAAACCTTGAGTGTGAGAATATTATTTTCCCTAATATTTGCTCACTAGTGAAAGTTATTTTGTTTTGGTTGTGATTTTTAATATGCACATACACACATATAAAGGTACTACTTGGATTCTTGATAACTGAGAATTCTAAAGAATTTTGATATTTTAAATTATCCTATGAAAATGTATTGTGAATTGAAAAGGTTTTGGGGGGCACCTGAGTAGCTCAGTTGGTTGGGATCCCAGGATCCTGGGATCAAGTCCTGTGTCGGGCTCCCTGCTCAGCAGGGAGTCTGCTTCTCTCTCTCACTGTCCCTCTATGCTCTCTCTCTCTCTCTCTCAAATAAACAAATAAATTCTTTTAAAAAAGTAATAATAATATCTGAGTATCTCTCGTCTGACCAGGGAGCTCACAGAGAGCATGAAGGCCAGGTCAGAAGTATACATAGTTCATCTTGGTACAGATGGAAATAAGGAGAAATCCCAAAGTATTTCTTTATTTTCACTCATTGCATTTTAAAGGCAAGGTTACCTTATGAATGACTTGAACTTCAAAAAATATCAAATATTTCAAGTAATTCTGGTAAGTTTTGCAATCCTTTTAAAGAACTCAGACTGACCACCTAAGCAAGAAGTATTGAAACGTATGCAAATTAATATATATGTACCCATAAAAGGTAGCAATCTACTGCAAATGTTTCTGAAAATTCTCTCAGCTGAGTGTCTGTGGACTTATTATGCTTAAAACCTTTGCTCCCAAACATTCATGTAGGCTGACTTTTCAATTTCAAGGGATTTCAGTACAGTTCTCTGAAATTTATCATGTGAAAAGAATTAACAAGAAAGAAAATAGAAGCACATTCACACTTGCCAAGGCATTTCCCTTCAGATGGAGAAAAAGCTACTGAATGAATAATATAAGAAAGATGGTTTTGGTGCTTCAAAAACAGAAAAATTACTTAAAAGTCCCGGTTAGTGAAGCCAGCCTGCCTTTCCCATAGAGTATGAATAAGCACCAGATACTCAATAGAAAACTGTTACAATCCAGCTCATTATCACATAGGCTCAGGCATACTAAGGACTCACTCCAGTGTCCCACCCCCTGCAAAAAACAGTCTGATAAGTTTTACCACATGTCTCAACATATACAGCAAATCCAAATAAAGTTAATCCTCTATTATCCCAGTTTTTCCAATAAAAAATCCCCAAATAAGGGTTTCGGCCAATGTGAAGATACAAACTTCTATAGGTTTATAATACATAACGAATTCACTTAGTTATACATATTCAATATCTCATATGCTATTGCTAGCCAGAGAGAACTTTTGGTTCTCCTATCTATACTCACCCCTTTGGTGTTCTCAACCAGTTTCATGGTTTTCATCTTCAAATATCAATACTCCACTTCCAATTCAACCAGAAATGTTTTCTAATTTCCAGACTCAGATATCTAATTTGTACTCAACACCTCCTGTTGGGTATCTAATAGCTCAGACATGCCACAAAACGTGCTCTTGTCTTTGCCTCTCCCAGGTGCTCTTACTTGTGAAATTTGGCAACACTACCCCTCGGCCCCCCACAGAGCCTTCCTGACTCAGGGGATGTCTGCGAAGGAGGTAAGCAGAAAGGAAAGGGCTTCCGAAAGATAAAGAAGAGCCATACACGGAGTACTTAGCAGATCATCTTTTTCTGCCTGTAGTGCCATGGGAATATTACATTCCAGCCAGCACCCGAAGAGCAGAGAACCTTTAGTTATTCAACTGTATTTGAGGAGATTTCTATTAAGACTCACAGCACTGGAAATTCAGAACTGAATCAAAGAGATCCAGAACAGCAGAAGTTCCTCAGAAGCAGAACACCTCCATATGCTAATTCCTGAACCCGAAGCAATCAGAGTCAGAGGACTCTTGGGAATTAATATGTAACACCAGCAGCACTACTCAAATGTTCATAATGTGACAAGAGAATAGATCATGTGGGTCAGAGTCAAGGATAACCCGAACAATGTGGACAAGGTGCAACATCTAGACCAAATCCAAACAAGAAATGCTGCTCTACCCACTGCTAATTAGCCTAGAAAAGAAGAATACAATTTCAAAACTAGAACTACATTTCTGTGGTTCCCATGGATGTACTAATTTGTCCTATGAATCTCTGCTTAAATTAGTGTTTCAAAACATGGGTGTTGCTGTTTTATGATGTGACTTTAGTTGTCCTTAGTTAATACTCTTTTTTATAAACGAAGACTTGCTATTTCACACAGCCGGCTTCTAGATTATCCAAATAACATCACATGGTTCTTTCCATAAGAAACATACAATCATGATGGCAAAACAAGTTAAAGATACTATACACAGAGAGAACATAAACCAATCTCCTACATAAACATAAAGACCGCTCTTAGTTATTTCTGAGTGCCCTTACAATTTTCCAAATGGGAGAATCCCACTCGGTATTGCTAAGAAAAGATACATGTCCAGGATCTTAACAAATAGCACGTGAACGGCACCCAAGCATCCGAATTAGATAGACACCCAGGTAAGCAACATCCTTGAATAAATTCAGCAGTTCATGCCATTGCCAAAATTAAACACTGGGCTTTAGAACCCAGAAATTTTACTTGTCCAAACTGGAGTTCTTGAGGTTTTAATTTTTAAAAAAAAATTGTGTGTGTGTGTTGGGAGAAAGGGTTAAAAAGCAAACAAGTTAATCTTTGGCTCAGTTTCTGTTTCATATTTATGCACCCATCTGCCATAGCCTAAGGTTAAAAAGTACTCATTTTAATCATGAAAAACATATCCATCACAAGTTATCCTGAAATAAATCACTCCCCATAGCAAAAAACATAAACATGGATGGCTCTACAACCAAAGTGAGGGGAAAAAGAGGGAAGTGATAGCTTTTGGTCTTACCTAGGAACTTCTCCAATTTAATGAGTCAGCATTTTTCAAAGTCAAATTTTCCAAACTCTTCAAGAACAAAACAATTAAGTTTGATATTCTCAAACAGATCTTCCAAATTATAGAATTACCATAATACTGCAGTGCCTTGTAATTTGCAGGCAGCATTTAAACTTGGTAAGGAAGCCAAAGTATCTAGTAAGCTCACCGAAATTCCTTTCCTTCAGCATAACACTTTTTGTCAGTTTCTGAAATAGACCCATAGATAATGTAAACATTTTGACAGAAAATTGGTGGTGGCGACTGTGGTGTGAAACTATCTCAGGACAAATGTACTGTGACTTGGAACATAAGATACAATTTTCTTTGCATAGAGGCAAAATGAAGTGATGACAGAGTTCACAAAACCTATTCTCCTCTGGAAATTGCATCCCGACTTTTCCTTTCATTGGGCATCTTTCAAAAAGAAAAACTCGACACTCCAAGCAATTCCATTGACGTTGGTTTGCAAGTAATCACTATTCCAGAACTTGCTTTTTTTTTTTTTCTTTTAATACTCTTTCTACCTCCAAGAATATTAAAAAGACATTCCTGTTTTCCTGTGTTTTATTAAGAAGTGTGCTCTAAGGGGAAACATTGAGGTAGCCTAAATGGTATGTCTTGCCCGTGTTGTCTATTTCCTCCCTTCTTCAACACATGCCGCCTCCCACCTTTTCTGTCAAATAAATATTTCCAATTGGATAATGGCAAGCATAGCATCAGTGGGATGAGAATAAAATGTGGGTTAGAGCTCATTCTTTCTAGACATTTGCTTCCTGGGTACTGTCTCCCACGTACTTATTTAACTTTTTCTCCCTAGAATTCCTCTTTAGATCTGTTTTAATAACCTGAACTGTTCCAAATTTTCAAACCAGACTTTGCGTTTGCCTCTTTTTAAGCTACCCATCAGCCCCCAAGTGTTCTTGTCCTGAGTTCTTCTAAGCCCATATCTGACATATTGTCTAAGGTCCAGCTCAATTATTAACCCCCTAGCAAAGCTTTTTCTGATCTGCTACCTAGAAACAGTTTTATCTTCCTCTAAAGTCTTAAAATATTCTGTGAACCTCTCAAGTCACACAACACAGTCTACTTTGTATTCAATTGCCTTCTCCTTCTAGTTGGGTGACAGCAAGATGGGGACTTGGCTGCTGCCTGCCCTTTGAACCTATCCCTTACTCCCCTCTGGGGCCTAAACCTAATAGAACACTCTGGACATGGAATAGACATCAGTGATTCTGTGTTAAAAAGTGAGAATTTGGGCACCTGGGTGGCTCAGTTGGTTAAGCGACTGCCTTCGGCTCAGGTCATGATCCTGGAGTCCCTGGATCGAGTCCCGCGTCGGGCTCCCTGCTCGGCAGGGAGTCTGCTTCTCCCTCTGACCCTCCCCCCTCTCATGTGCTCTCTCTCTCTCATTCTCTGTCTCAAATAAATAAATAAAAATCTTTAAAAAAAAAAAAGTGAGAATTTATATTCTTCACCAAACCAAGGCACAAGCCTCAGAAAGTTTATTAGGGACTAGGCCCCAGTTCATAAAAATAAAAATATCACTGAAAATTTTCATTAATGAAAGTAACAATTTTACCATATGGAAGAAAATTCATCTCAGTTTAACTTTTCACCAGGAAATTTTCTGAGAATAAAACACAACTTTAAATGCATATTAAAGACTAATTGTTTGGACTATTTACCAAGCTAGTTTGCTGAATAATATAATAATAGGCCAGTGCATTAAAATGTCATAATCAGTATCATTTGGAATTTTGGTCTTATTACTTTGACCTTGCTTTCTAGCTAATACAACTGTGAACATACAGGTTGGGGTCTTCAGCCCCATGTTCTCATGAATCCTATGCTGGCTTTTTTTTTTTTTTTCAACTTGATGTTAAAATGTGTGGCATATGATGGAAAAGTTCATAGCAAATGCATTCTTCCTGAGGTCTTTAGAATACCTTTGCATATAAAAGCAACCAAAACAAAAAACGATTCTTTACTAAATACTGATGTAAACTTCTTGTGCCCTTTGATATGATAGGGGAAAGTTAACAGAGTATGTTAAAAACACAGAGTTTCTATGGACATACCTTCATCTATGGTAAAAAAGGTTAGCACAAGGTCATTTAAGACTGCAGATGATTTGGATGTTTTAGCAAGCAGTCAGATAAAGCCTGAGTATGCACAATGCAATGAGAAGTCAGTCAAATGACAAGTGAGCACAAAGAAAGCATGTTTAAAACACCAGACTCTTGGTCCAAAACTCTAATTTATGAAGTGCATGAATATTTAACACTGTACTAAGCACAAAAATTAATTATTAGTTGATTGATTTCTAAAATGCCTGCTCTAAAAACCAAACTAATGGGAAAATTAATAATCAAGCATTTCAGAATTTCTAAAATTACTAAGCTTGAATGAATATTAGAATTTTTCTTAAAAGTTTTCCCAACTTCCTTACTTTGTGACTATGGAAACTGAGGCCCAGGGAGTGGAAGTGACTTGTGGAAGGCCACTAATTACTTCTAGTTGTGAGACCATTATTAGTCTCTAACCATAGCGTGGAGTGTTGAGTCTCGCCACTTTCTTAGGTGGGGCTGCTGATTTCCAAGCTCCCAAGAGAATGGGTGGTTGGTGAGTGATCAACCAGGCAACCGTCTTCCATCAGCAAGGCTGTTAATGTGTGCTCCATGTCTGCTCCTGGAACCAAAGGGTTTCTATTGCTCCGTTACTAAGTGGTTGCTATGAGTGATCCCTAATGAGTTTATGGGTAAATTATGTCTTTAATTTATACCTATGGCTACACTACATCATTACGATAGGATCTTCCCTAGTGTAGTGATCACTTTCTATGAGACATAGCAAGCATATAATGGAAAGAAGCATAGAATGAGTAGTTTAAGGCTTTAATCTGCATTTCCTCATGACGTTAGCTTGGGCAATTATTTAAATTCTCTGACTCTCGGGATGCTTGGGTGGCTCAGTCGGTTAAGCGTCTGCCTTTGGCTCCGGTCATGATCCCAGGGCCCCGGGATGGAGCCCCGCATTGGGCTCCTTGCTTGGCGTGGAGCCTGCTTCTCCTCTGCCTGCCATTCCCCTGCTTATACTTTCACTCCCCTCTAGCAAATAAATAAATAAAATCTTTAAATAAATAAATAAAATCTTTAAATAAATAAATAATAAATAAATAAATTCTCTGACTCTCTTCCCCCTACCCCCACAAATAAAATCAAGGTACAATAAACACTATGGGATAATGAGACTAACATTTATATATGCCTCTCACGAGTCATAAATTTAAATACCTCCTTTAATAAAATCACAGATATGTATAACACAGGTGTGATTATCATGTCCATTTTCCAGATGAGAAAACTGGTTAACAATTTTAGAGCAGCAGGGAATACAGTAGTGACAAGCATAGGACCCAGATACAGAATAAGCTCGAATTTGGCTCCATTCCTTCCTAGGTGTGTGATCTTCAGGAAGTGACTTAACCTCTTGGGTGACAGTTATCTCATCTATAAAATAGAAATAAAAATTACATAAAATACATATGGCTGTTATAAGGATTAATAGAATAATGTAGATCTCTTGAAACAAGATCTGGAACATGGTAATTCTCAATAAATGTCGACTAATTGTCATTATTACTATTCTTTATTGCCAAAGATCACAGAGCTACGTGTAGTGGAGACCGGATCAGCAGGTGTGGTCTCATCAGAACTCTGGCTCCGACCAATGACACTGTGCCTCTTAAATATAGTACATGTTTTTCTCCCCAAGATTTTATGACCCTGATAGGTAGGCCCTTTAAGAGAGGCATTAACTCTTTCAACTTTTTCCATGATTTGCTAGACATTTAAGGCTACATCAATTTGCCCGTTGATGTCCTACTGCTTAATTTTTTCAACTTGCAATTTTCATTGAGACTTCTACAGAATTGCAAACAAATACAAAGACTTCCAACACCTTCACCCAAACTCCTTAAACAAGATAAATTAAAAACATGTGCATGCTTATATGAGGCACTGAGAAAGACACAGTGTCTGTGGGATTCCTGCCAAAAATGCATAACCTGAGTGCAATCATAGGGAAACCTCAGCCAACCCAATCTGAGCAACAGAGTACAAAACAACAGGGCAGGACTCTTTAAAAGTGCCAAGCAATGAAAAACAAAGAATTGCTGAGGCACTGTTCTGGATTAAAAGAGACTAGTGAGACATGGAAGCTGAATGCAACATGGATTCCTGAATTGGATTCTAATCCAGAAAAAAAAAAATGCAATAATAAGATAATCTGCTCTACTCTGAACACACGGTCTCATGTCCTATTCCTGGTCCAGAATCTAATTCAAGAACACATGTATTTATCAATGTCATGTTCCTGATTTGATATTTCCTGGCTGATATTTGGATATTTGTAATGTGTAGAAGGCTAAATGTAGAGATTTTCTTTAGGTAGATATAACATTAGAACATAAAGGGAGTCGTGTCTCACCAGGTACAGACAAGAGACCCAGGCTTCAGAAGAAAGTGGTTGTCTTTGGTCCATAGTTAGTGAGCACTTAGCAGTTCAGGGATTGTGTCTCTGATCTCTCAGACCAGTGTTCTTTCTGCTACACCCAACTTCAGAAAACACTGAGCCTCTAGACATTATATTGGTTTCCTATTTTTGCTTTAATAAATCAACAAAAATTGAGTGGCTTAAAACAACACAGGCTTATTCCTTTATAGTTCTGAATGTCAGAAGACCAAAATCAATTTCGCTGGGCCAAAATAAAGGAGTCTGCAGGGCTGTACTCTCCTCACAGGCTCTAGGAAAGAATTGCTTTCCTTGTCTTGTCCAGCTTCTAGAGCTGAATTCCTTGTATTCCTTGGGTTTTGACCACCCTCCTCCATCTGCAGAGCCAGCAGCTTAGCATCTCCAAATCTTTTTCTGCTTCCATTAGCACTTCACCTTCTTCTCAAATGTCTTTAAATTTCCCTCTGCTTCCCCCTAAAAAGAACTTTTGTGACATTTAGGGTCCACTCAAATGATCCAGGATAATCTCTCCATTTCAAAATCCTTGAGTTTACACACATCGGCAAAGTCCCCATGACCATATAAAGTAACATACACAGGATGGGATTAAGACCTGGATACCTTTGGGTTCATATTCAGCCTACCACAGGAATAAAACGACATGTCCGTTTGCATTGGGTTTAGTATTTTTTTCATATAGTTAAGCAGACATTAATTCCTATTTGGACTGAAATGGTTGGGAAGTCATTAGTTCTTAATCACTTTCTAACAGGAAAATACTATGCTCTTAGAGTCAATGTCTAATGTTATACTTTCTAAGATTTTGATAATCTGTTTACATGGCTCTCATGTGAGCTTTTTTGAGGACAGGTTCATGTTAATATCTACATATCTCCAGTATGGTAGCCTAAATATTGGCCCCCAAATGTTGCCAGTTCGTAATTCCTAAAACCTCTGAAAGTTACCTTCTGTGGTAAAAGGGACTGTGTGGGTGATGAAGCTAAGGATCCTGAGACTGGAAAATTATTCTGCATTCTTAGGGTGGGCCCTAAATGCAATCACAACTGTCTTTATAAGAGAGAGACGGAACGAAAATAGACACAGAAGGGGAAAAGCAGTGTAACAACAGGAGGAGACACTGGAGTGCCGTGGCCACCAACCAAGGAATGTCAGCAGTCATCAGAAGCTGGAAGAGGCAATGGGAAATGGATTCTACCCTGGAGCTTCCCAAGGGAGCATAGCTCTGCAGATACCTTAATGCAGCTATTTAAGACTCAGTTTGGATTGTTGGATACTAGAACTGCTAAAGAAAAAAAAAAAAATGAAATGTGTATTGTTTTAGGCCACTAAGTTTGTGGCAATTTGTTACAGTAGTAAAGGAAACTAATATGCTAAATAACTAGTTTAGGACCCAACACGTACTAGGAACTCTAAAAATGCTCCGTAAATGTCAGAAGGGAAGAAAGGGAGGGAGGGAAGAAGGGAGAAGGAAGGAAGGAGGCAAGATGGAAAGAAAGAAGGAAGGAAGGAAGGAAATATTAAAGTTACAAGGAAAACCAACATTTTGTATTTTAAGTTAATCAATATTTGACCTATTTTTTTTTTCTCAACTGGGAACATATGACTGGCCTCCCAACTGAGAAGACAAGTTTTTCTGTTTGTTTTTGCTCTTTAAAAAAAAAAAAATTAAGTGGTCTTCTATTGAAATTGAAAAATTGTGCTTTAAAAATCTACATCTGGGACTGGAAGACTACATGACATGTTTCACCTTGAGAGGATTTTCGCAGTTGAGTTATGAACTTCTGCAGGAAGGGGTTACGGTAAAAGCCAGCAGATCTTTTTCTAAGGGAGAGCTTGCAGGTCTGTTCCAATAATTGGAAACCAGGTGGAATTGAGGTGAAGGTACAAACCCTCACTGCCTTAAGAGATCATTTATTTCTGTCCGAAATTTTTAGGCTAAAGGCACATCAGTATACGAAGAGCCACTTAAAAATGTTCTCATGTCTATTAGCTCTGGGGAAACAATTATTACTTGATAGATTTAGTGATATGTGGAGTATCAGAGTCCATATAGATGTCTTCAGAAATAATACAACCTGACCCATGTTGAACTCCTTAATTTGTGGTATTTAGTGAAAACCATAAATGATCTAAAAGGAGCTAGATACGTCCATGGCACTGTATTACAACTGGGTAGTTCATTGAGGTGTTAAATTAAACAAAACTGAAGATGGAAATGTTTAAGCAATTGAACTCTTATCCTGTAGATGCTTTCCTGTAGGTCCTATGCTAGAATTCAATTAAAATACTTTTTTCTCCCCTGAAATTACCATTGACTTATTGAGTTTGACAATACTCAACAATGCCTTAATGTTTGTCCAAGTGAAAGAAATCACTTTGCTCTGTCATAGAGATAAATGAGGTAAATTCATCAAGAGACTCAACTCAATAAGAATATTGATGACGTTCTTCTTGGATGCATAAACCCTTCAGTCATGAGTGACTTGTCAGATACCCAACATGAGGTTTTTGTTATTGCTTATAAAAAAAATTGTAAAACAATGTATCTAAATTCCCCAACCCATAGTTTCCTCTATTACTTTTCATATTATGCTATTTTTTCATTGCATGTTGCATTAAATCAGAGCTGGAATGAGAAAGGTTGTAGATAAATAAAGAAGCCAGCCAATAGGCCATTGAGCTGAATCCAGCTCTATTACTTGCTGACTTTTTACCCAAAAAGGATTTGTCATTTAAATTTTAAAACTAGGCTAATAAACTATGTATATAGGATTTTCCTCATCACTCAGGAAAAGATGTTATTCAGTTTTCTTTACACATATATAATTTTCCACAGTGCACAATTATGAAACTATACATACTATTTACTTAATGCAGACTTTTGTTGTTGTTGTTGTTGTTGTTTTACTTATTAATTTGCCTCCTTCCTTCCTCTTTCCTCTCTCTCTCCACCCATATCAGTGTCTTTTGAGGTAAAACTTGTGTAATATTTACACCTTTCATACTTGTTCCATACTTATGTTTACCAAAACACAATATACACACATACATAACATACATATATATATGCATATATATATATAAAATCTCCACACACTATATATACACATACCAAATACATATATGTATATAAACACACATAAACAAATACATAAACCTAAATTTATTTTAGAATATATTTGAATCATGGGGCACCTGGGTGGCACAGTCAGTTAAGCATCTGACTCTTGGTTTCAGCTCAGGTCATGATCTCTGGGTGGTGGGATCAAGCCCCACATGAGGCTCCGTACTCAGTGGGGAGTCTGCTTGAGATTCTCCCTCTCCCTCTGCCCCTCATGCTCGTGCTCTCTCTCTATCTCTAAAATAAATAAATCTTCAAAAAACATATGTTTGAATCATGTCTTAAAAAATTAAAAGATGGTATATATATATTTTCTTCATCTTGGTTTCTCAGTACCTGGTAAACATTCCTCCCAGGAAACAGATGTAAATCTAATTCATTCCTTCTATGGCTTTATTTCATGGTGTTGATGCACCATAATTTGTATAACCAGTTCTCCATTGATAGACACTTTTCCTTATATTTTCCTATATGGATAATAATGTAAGAAATTCCCTTGTACATAGATCTTTACTTATTGATTCTTTGGTTTCTAGAAGATACAGTTCAAGGAATACAGTATTGCTGGATCACAGAGTATATACATTTTAGATTTTAATAGTGTCTTTAAGATTACTTAATAGAGGTCCCAGGGTCCTGGGATCGAGCCCCGCATCGGGCTCCCTGCTCAGCAGGAAGCCTGCTTCTCCCTCTCCCACTCCCCCTGCTTGTATTCCCTCTCTCGCTGTGTCTCTCTCTGTCAAATAAATAAATAAATCTTTAAAAAAAAAAAAAGATTACTTAATAGAAAATAAAGCAAGACATATTTACACCAGAAGGTGTAAAGAGTACTATTATCTCTACATTCACAACAAAAATAAATATTGAAGTCCTTTTAAATGTTTCCATTTTGATCTGTGTTATGTGCATATTAATTTGTACTCCACTACCACATAAACTAATTTTTACCCCTGACCTTGTTGCCTTTCTGGACATCACAATCCCTCCATGAATTTAGAAAAAGACACAACAATTATAAAGAGAAAAAGAAAAGGCAGCCTCCATGTGGTAGGCTGTGTTAGGGGATGTGAGTAGGAGGGTGTTATTCTTCTTCTGTTTGGGGAAGGTCCACTGTCTTGCTGTCTTGAAGGAAGCATACGTGGTGAGGTAACAAGAATTATCTGCGGGCTTTGTATCACTTCATCTTGCCAGTTGGCTGGCCATTCAATGTTTTCAAATCCCTGCAAATCTGGATCACTTTATTTGAGGCAGTTTACCTGGGACAACTCCATTAGAAATCCACTTCTCTGAAGAGTCTACTTATTACTGCTACTCATTCATCCTCAATTGTTTTCTTGAAGTTATAAAACAAAAAGCAAAAACTGATCTCTCCTCAATAGGAGTTCATTTAAATAAAGTATTTGGTAGCATACAGCATTTATTCAGAATCCTTTTTTTTTTAATCACAGAGAAATTGATATATAAGATTATATTAGTTTTAGGTGTATAACATAATAATTCAATATTTGTATACTCTACAAATAATTTGTATACACCACAATAAGTCTAGTTACTATCCTTCACTATACAATTGACCCCTTTATCCTTTTCACTAACTCCCCCAACCCCTTTCCCCTCTGGTAATCACTAATCTGTTCTCTGTATCTATGAGTCTCTATGTATCTTTATTTAACTCAATTGTTCCTCAGGAAAAATAGAGTTCTCTCACCACACACACTCCTATTTGCTGTCACATCCATCTCCTTTGGGCAAATATTTAAGTTATGACAACATACTAAGTGGAAAAAAATAACAATAAAAACATCATATGACTCCACTGTAAGGAGTCCTTCTTGCAATACTGGCCTCTATTAAAATAGTATTTCACCAATTGTGGCTTTTAAAAATTCTTTTTACAGCAGTATAGTTGACACACCATGCTAGATTAGTTTCAGGTGTACAATATAGGGATTTGACAACTCTGTATGACATGCTATGCTCACCACAAGTGTAGCTACCATCTGTCACCATCCAATGCTATTACAATATCATTGACTATATTTCCTATTCTGTATCTGTCACACCTGTAACTTATCCCTTCCATAACTGGCAGCCGGCACTAACTGCGTTCTTAACGTGAGGAACACAGGGACAGACTCCATGAGTGTTACAAATGCAGATTCCTGGGCTACAGGCCCACTCAGAGAAAACAGAACTTGCAGACAATGGGACCAAGAGGGAACATTAAAAGCCAGCGTCCCAGGGTAATTGTTCACACTCTAAGAGTAGAGCTAATGCTTTTAAAGCCTTTATCTTATTCTTAATACCTGAGCTGATTAGGAAGACAGTCAGTTGTCAGTTACGAAGGAAAAGAAAGGTGTTAATTACCTATTCCATACCTCTGGGTCATTCTAAGAATAACATTTCTTCTCTTTCAGGCTGAAGTGGTTGCATTTTCCTGCTAGAACCTCAAACCCTTGGGTGTTTTACTCCTGCTGTGAGACTCTAGTTAAAGAAAGGTTTCCCTTGAACTTTAACTGACTTGCTCCCACTCTCCTCTTATGAATATTTCTTTAATTTTGCAAATTGGCTTCTTAAAAATGTCAGTTTTTCTTCAGAAAAGCTGATGTTCAGTAACAAATCTGTATGGAGACCAAACAAAATATTAATGCCTTTGTCATGAAAGAGAATGCCAAATGGTCTTCTTCAAAAGATGATGAATGAGTCTCAATTCAAACATGAAAATATGTTAAATTTTGTGAGTTTTTTGTTGTTGTTGTTAAAAATATGGTTCCTATGTTCTTTACATTACACATATAGTATGATTTTAGAAGAACTTGAGTAAAGAGTTTGTTCAGTATCATTTCAGCTTTGATTCTTTTGAATATTAAGGCTTTAGATATTTTAAAAGCACTCTCTTAAATTATCAGTGCTCCCTGAGTCCTTGGCAGCTAATACCTTAGCTATCATTTGGAAAGTTTTCAGAATTAAACACAATATTGAGGGTTCAGTGGAGGCAGTGCCAAGCACAGGGGAATCCAGGGAATCAACAGATTTCAAGGACATTTACCTACAGCTTTGTTGGCAGCAAAGAGGGCTTTGAGCTCAGCACTGGGACCCTTGGGTTCCAATGATGTAACCAAGGTCTCTAGACATATACACAATGATGTGTCCCTTATTTATTTTTAACTGTAGTAACAAGATAATATGAGATCTAGTCTCAACAAACTTTTAAGTGTACAGTATAGTATTGTTAGCTGAAGACACAATGTGGTACAACAGATCTCTAGAATGCATTCCTCTAACCTAACTGAAACTTCATACCCATTAAACAGCAAGTACCCCATGCCCTCTCCCTTTAGACCCTGTCTATTGGCATTCCACTTTCTGCTTCAGTGAATTTGACTCTTACAGATACCTCTAGAAAATGTGGTATATATATATACACACACACACACACACAATGGAATATTATTCAGCCACCAAAAAAAAAAAAAAAAAGGAAAGAGGAAATCCTGCAATGACATGGATGAAGCTTGGGAACATTATGTTGTGTAGAATAAATTCCAATCACAGAAGGACAAATACTACATGATTCCACTTATATGATGTATCTTGTCTGAGCTTCCACATTCTCTTCTACAAAATGCAATAACAATTCCTTCTTACTACAAGTTATAGCTATCATGAAAGAAGTGAATATTGTAAAGTGAAATAGTAACATTTTTCACTTGAATCTGGACCTTAAGGGGCCAAGATACCCACCTCACTGACACAGGTATGTAGACTGAAGGTCTATAGAGTATCATTATATGAACTTGTTTAGGCAATTAAAACACTACCAAAATACTAAAAGAATAAGAAGTCTATGTTGATCAAATATTTATTTAACCTTGAGTAGCTGGTTACATGAGGTTGGTAGGGTTCTGAAGAAGCAGATCCTGAGATGAGAGTTCGTGTGCAAATGGCTTTTACGAAAGCACTCCTTTAGGCAATTAGTGAGGAAGTGAGAGAAGACAGACAGGAAAGGGGAGACATCAAGCAAGGTTGAGATTTCAGGTGCCATCCTAGCAGTAGCCTGGGGAGCACTGGAAGATATATCATAATTTCAGAATGTGTTCATCCTGAAGGCAAGGCAGCTAGTCTTTCATGCTGCAGGATCAGCCTGTCACTGGATAAAGGCTAGGGGTCCTGGTAGGGGACATTATAAAGTCCCTGGCACTTCTGTGAGTTAGGGTGAAGCAAGAGTCCCCAAATCCGAAGGCAGTCCTCTAAAGAAAGTCACAAGTACCTGCCAGTAGATGCAAAGCCTGCGGAATGTGAGGGAATTGGTGTCTAGAATGGTAAAATGCATATGAGGGAATCTGGGCAGGGCACCAACAGCATTATCCCCTGTGCTTGCAAATGCCAATACTAAAGCTCAGCAATATCAAGTAGCTTGCCTAAGGTCACACAGCATACTAAGGGTAGACTTGATCAACCAATTCAAGACTCCCAGCTAAGGGACACATCACTAGGTCTATTATACTGTATGTCCTGATATTAATTATGCATATTCTGTGTCCTAAACTGTTTTTTTTTAATTCTTGTCTGAGAAAATACTCCACCCTCCTACCAATTGACATGTACCCATCACAGCAACAGATTTTTTGTAAGGCGATAAGTAACTTAAGAAGCAGTTGCTGTTAGCAGATTTCCTGCTAGCACTGCCGTGAGTGGAAATGCTGTCCTTATTTTTCAATGATAAAAGGAAGGGGGAATGAGCCTCGGTCTCTTGATTAAAAGTATTTTTAAAGTGCTTAAAAGAGTCCATATTTATTAGGCATTCCCTCTGCATCCATAAATACAGACCAAAATAATTACACTAACAATAAGAAAGGAATCCTTAAATGATGAAACATAACGAACATAAACATAATGATCTTATAATTAGAAGAAGTCAAATTCTGTGGCCTCAGATTCAAAACAGGATGCAATGCACCCATCTGACTCAGAAATGAAAAGTATGGTGTTTCGTCTATGCCATCAAGAAATCGGTGACTTATACTGGTCTGAAAGGGGTGAAAGCCTGTTTTCAAAGTCTTTTAGAGATTTTTTTTAGTGTCCATGAGAACCTGCACATAAGCTACTGTCATAACATGGCTGGGAAGAAGCTGTCTTCTGGAGGATGCCTCCCTCATTTCCTGCTCCCTCCCGATGTGCCCAGAAAATGTGTGAGTTCTCAGTTCAGGCAAAATGATAATCACTTAATTATAAATGACAAATGATTATCACTCTATATCCTGGGAGTCCATCCCCAAATTCTCTCAGAATCTCAGTCAAAATAAGCCCAGCTGAGAAACATGGGCCATTTTCCAATAGAAGGTTGGCATGATCACTGTTCCCTTATTTCCCTCTCCTTTTCCTTCGTCCATGGATAATCCGAAACAGAAGAGACTGGCAAAGACTCTCCTCAAAGATGTGAAATACTCCTACAACAAAGAGGAACTAGATGTACCTTCTTTCACCCCAGTAAACACTAGAATCAATAGATGGAGATGAAAGAAGGAGAGAAGTTGCTTAAAGCTCCATACTACCACACTCTACAATTAAGAAGCATTTAATTACAAAATGGAAGTCCTGTTCCCAAGTTTGCTCAATGTATTCTGTGCTGTGTGCTTTATATATCACTGCCCAATAATTCTGCAAGTTTTATATCATGTCCACTTTGGATAGCAGTAAAAAAAATGTAAAAATTACGACCAAGATTTTCTTGGACATTAATACCCCAAATCCCGCCCTGATCTCCAGCCCCCAAAACACACACACCAGGTCAGGATATTATGCCCCATGCTGTGGGACTGCCTTCCCCAAAAACAGAAGAGATAAAAAAAAAAATAGAAAGAAGTAGAAAGATACAGAAGAGAAAAAAAGATAGAAATAGAAAAGGGAAGTAAAAAGAAAAGTAGAAAGAAAAGATCATGCAAAGTCTCCAAGGTGAAAAGTAAGGGTACTACTGTGCATAACTGAACAGGAACTTACTATAGGAAGGAAAAGCCAGAGGAAGGAGGATGTGGACATTACGGCAGAAGTGACTAGGCAAACGTCTTCGTAGACTGTCCCCTCAGAGGCTATTTGTTCATACCTTACGTAAGAATGTTTAAAAATTGACCAAGTGCTTTAAATGGGTTATACCACAGTTCTGAAACAAACAGAAGGACACATTTCCCCAGTTTTTCCTGTTAGTTCATGTAATCACATCGTTTTTCTGGGTGACATTTCCTTCCTGGTTCTACCTTAAATCAGGAGTTAGAAAGGCTAATCGAAGCTAAGTTTTCTGTAACATAACACACTCAGGTTAATAAAAAAAAATACCTGAGGGATTTTAAGCAGTAAGATAAGCGTGTGGTAGTACTGAATTCATTTCAAACATCCAATCCTTCCTCGTAGGGGTCTTTTTGTATAAATTCCAGTGGGCGCTCTCGGTTATTGCCTAAATTCAGCCTCAAAATAAGTCTGTGGAGTAGTAAAAATTAGTACTATTTATTTCTATACAGAAAGAAAAAAATGATGCTTCAAGATGTAAAGAGGGAAAGCTATGATCTTCACAGTTGACCAGAGGTGGGAATGGTGAGGGTCTCATCTCTGGATGAAAGCAAATGGACGAGTGAAGAGTAAAGACTATTTCCAGTCCTCAGCATGGTGATTATTTGGTGTAATATTTCAGTGGCTGGGTGACAATCGGCTTGAGTGTCATATGTATAAATGTCCTCATTCATCAACCCATGAGTCTCCCTCTCTCTTCTAAATTACTTTATGGGTTATCATGAGTCTGGACAAGAAACTCTAGTGTTCCCTAGTAACAGTGCATTTAATTAATAAATTCAAAATGGGAAATGTTGAGTAAAAGCTATGATTAATAATCATTTTAAAAGAATGATACATATTAGACAAGTGTGTTAACTTGCACTTCCTTCAGAATTTTCAGGACAATTACCCTTGTATAGGTGAATTTAGTGGGAGTGTCAACCTGCTTGTAGCAGTCATTGATTTTTAAAACAAATAAATTAGGTAAAATTATTGAAATATAAGTAACTAAAAATGAGTATTGTGAAAATTAAATTTTTAAAAATACTTGATTAGGGCAAATTATATGAAGATGTACAAAGACCTACTTTTTAATTAGATGTGCTTTCTCCTTTGGTGTTTAATCCTGCTGTATTTGTCCCTGGGATTTTCTCCAACTTAAAGAAGTACAATATTTTTTGAACACGGCTTAAGCTTTATCTTAGAATCAGATATACTGCAAGTAACTTCAGGAATTTAGGTCAAGGAGGTTCCTAAGATTAACTAATTGCCATGATTATTCTCCCATTATAATGATACATTTTAATTGTTTTTACAGCCTCATTTTTCATATTTCAAAGGAAAAGAGGGGGAATTAATGGTAATAAATATCCATATTAAAAAGAAGAAGAAAGACCTCCAAACTATGACTTCAGTTTCTATCTTAAGGAACTAAACACAAAGTAAGGAAGGAAAAAATAATGATCAAAATGGAAATGAGACAGAAACAGAATAAGAACAGAGAAAGACAAATGAAACCAAAGACTGAATTTTTGAGACCAATAAAATTGTAGACCAGATTGATCAGAAAAAAGAAGAATTTCTCAATCAGTGAAATAAGGCAAAAAGATAACACAAATTTTAAACCACCCAGATTGAAATGAAAAACATGAAATCGCCTCTACTCACAGTTTTTTAAAAAGTGAAATGTATATCTATCATAGAATCCAGCCATCTCACTGCTAGGCATTTACCCAAGACAAATGAAAACATATGTCCATACAAAAATGTACACACAAACGTTGACAGCAGTTTAATTTGTAGTAGACAAAACCTAGAGAAGGCTCAAGTGTCCACCAACAGATGAATGGTTAAACAAATCCTGGGTATGTCCATACAGTAGTATGTCATACTACTCAGTAACGAAAAGCAATGAACTACTGATACACACAAAAACAGCTGAATCTCAAAATAATTATGTTGATCGAAAGAAGCTAGACAAAACAACACAGACAGTATGACTCTATTTCCATAAAATTTTAGAAAAATGCAAACAAATCCATAGAAAGCAGATCCATCCTATTGGGTGGAAGAAGCAGGGGGCTGAGAGAGGGAAGGTTTCAAAGAGGGTTTATGAATATGTTCACTATGGTGATTGTGGTGATGACTTCACAGACTTACACATTTGTCAAAACTGGTCAAATTGTGTACGTTAGTATGTGTAGTTGATTGTGTGTGAATTATGCCTCAATAAAACCATTTTTATGTTTTTTTAATTAAAAAAGAGAAATCAAAGGAAAAGGAAAAGACTTGATTATCTACCTCCCCATCAAAATAATGGTTCTTTAGGTAAACAAACAGATTTTGTAATATTTTAAGGGAAGCTATATATTAACTTGCAAAGTGATATATCATTTTGTTTTAGTATTACAAACATATTCCTGGGACTGAGCTCTAACTTACATTAGTTTATCTAGAAAATAGTATTCAAAAGGCTTTATAGTTATTAACAGGAACATACAGTTAATTTTGCAAGACACTAAAAGCAAACTCATGTTTTTGAAAGGATATGAAGAAGTTAAAATGCACTCATTGGGTTAGATATCTTTAACTTAGAATTTCTTTGGCAATAGTCTTGCATGGAAAGCTCTGTTATGCTTTGGCTTAAAAAAATATTTTCATAACAATTTTAGACTTCACCTGAAATACCAAGATTGCTCTCCAAATGAAATGGCTTTCCGGATTAGGATTTCAAATGGGAGTAGCAATGGCCAAAACATCCTTTCATTTGTTTAAAATGTAATTTAAGGATTCAAGAATCCACTGTGATACCTAAACCAGTTCCAGCCTTTGAATATGCATTAAACTCACTCTCTTGACTCTTCACCACCAAGTATAGTCATAGGACTTAGAAATTAGAAGGGATCACAGGAATCAACCTGCTCAAGTCTTTCATTTTAGAGATAAGAGAAAAATGTGAAAAAGGGAAAGTGATTGTTTCAAGGTCACAGGGGTGAGGTGGGAGCAGGTTACCTTCTGGAACTTAGACCTCTTTATTTTCAGTTCAAAGCTTTTCTCACAGCTATGGATCTCTAACCATCCGCCCCCGCCCCAACCTCCATCACACACACACATTCTCTCTCACACACACACACATTTTCAAGGTAGGAATTTTTTTTTTTTAAAGATTTATTTATTTATTTTAGAGAGAAAGAGAAAGAGTGGGGGGCAGGGGCAGAGGGAGAGAGAAACCCAAATAGACTTCACACTGAGCCACGGGGCTCAATCTCATGACCCTGACATCATGACCTGAGCCAAAACTAAGAGGCGGACATTTAACCAACTGTGCCACCCAGGCACCCCCAAGGTAGGAATCTTGATCTGAAAATATCACTATTTCCCACTCACATTTTTATTTTTTTCTTATGCATATAATTTCACTAAGATAAAGGATGTTGAGGTCTGCAGCAGAAGTAGCCTAACCTGTGAATTAATGTTCTTATCATCCCCAACATGCTATTTTGCAGTTTTCTTCTCTATGTCGGGACACACATCTGACAATTACCATGTCTACTATGTGACTTCAGGTACATGTAGCCCATCCAAAATAGGATGTAAATATAAAGACATCTAAAGTATTGACAAGCCCTGGTACATCTCCCATATGGATTTAACTGAGCTGAAATAGGCAAGGTGATTATAATCTCAAGATGGTTCTCACTCAGTATGATCACGATTTATTTGAAATCACACCTTGATGAGACCTGTGGAATTTCACTGAAGACCACAGCCAAGACAGACCAAGACAGTCATGACAGACCAAGTGGCCACAGCGGAAATGTCTTGTCCTTAAAATTATATTTCTGAAAGTCAATTTATTTGAAAACCTACCTTTATTAAAGAGATGAAACAAATATGGAAAAATAGTCACTGGCTTCAACCTGATACCCTTAAACCATGCAGATTGAATTCTCCATGTTCTCCAGTGGCTTCCGGTCAAGAGATTGAGTCTTTTCCACCGTGGTTCCTTCAAACAATTTTCTTGGATCTTTTGGACTTCCCCTGATTTTGCTCCCATACTTTGCCTTATTCCAGAATTTCCATGGCAAAAGAATCTTTGGGTTTTCTCTCACATCTATTCACTTCCTTTGATCATAACGGATTACATTTTCCTGCATTTAACGCCATGTGTTCCCAAGCACATGGCGTGTGTGCAACATCTGGGTCTGAACTTTGACAGCTTTGGAAAACTACCATACCTGACTCCAGGACTAGCCATTATGATCCCACTACTGTGTCTGGGGCCCTATCAAGTTGCCTTGTGGCCATCCAAGGTTTCTACATGTGATCTCAAAGTGTATGAATAATGAGAGTCCTTGAGAGCCCACAACCTTAAACATTTTCTTGTATTTCTGTAACAGTTAATTATACCTTGGTATAAAAACCATGTAACTGAGTGATGCAGGGTGTTGTGAATAGAGGAATTGTCTCCTGTGGAAAGGATCATCAAGCCAGTGCGGTCTAACAGAAGAGTCCCTAAACTAGATATCAAGGGCCCTGGGTCCAAGGCCCAGCCCTTCCACTAACTAGTTTGTATCTCAACAAGATGACCTATAAGCTAATGGCCAGACAGCATGACACTGTCATGTGGGTGACACGAATGCAAATGCACGTGTAAATGAGAGTTAACACACAAAGAATTGGGAAGGAAGGTGGCTCAATGCTAGCAGGAAAGATGTGAGTTCAAAGTGTACCTGCTTAGTTTGTCTCCTTGTGCAGTTGTTGGATATTTGGTAATCCTCTACAAAATTGGCAATTACTATATCAGGGTTGGTTGTGAAAGTAAAATGAGAAATTGATGGTTTCTAAAAGACTTTCTAAAGTCTTTTTGCTTTGCTCTTTCTAAAAGACAATAGATGCCCTGAGTCTGGTACATATGAGATGTGCAAATGGCATGGGGGTGGGGAATGACAGTGTGTTATCCTGTACTGACCACTCACATCCAGCGTCTAAAGAAGGTTAGAGAAGCCAAGAGCAGGAAAATATGCCTTTAGAGAGATTAGCATTGAAGGGAAGGGTAGGAGGGCCTGCTCCACTTCGCACCTAGGGAAAGGAACTTTCAAGGCACCACCCAGACCACATGCCTGTCCCCTGCAGTTTGGGAAGCAGAATGGATGGTTTGATGTACAGACAGAGGCAGAAAGATCCAAGTGGGGATAGTGCATAAACTAGGTTTATGACAGACCAAGTGGCCACAGTGGAACTGTCCTAAGCTCTGAGTTTGTCAAATCAAAGGAAATGAGGATGTCTGACACAAGCTAGTTGTGCTCTATCCAAGGAGTAGAAGAGATCTTCCAGGGCACCTGGAGGGCTGAGGGGGCCTCAGCATGAAGAATATGCTGGATGTGTAGAAGCTACAGAAGGAGTTGTAAGTGGACAGATGGAAGGAAATGTATCTGCCAGCATTAAGGCATGCGTGATTCCCAGTGAAGGGGGGAGCAGGTTTCAGAACACCAACAAACATGCTCCTGTGTGAGCAAGGGTAAGCCAATACCTGCCAAGCTCAGGGAGACTGAAACAGCTCACACCACCAATCAGGAAGAGACTTTCAAGCACCCTCTTTCCTTCCTCCTTCCATCATTCCCCCATCAGAGTCATTGGATATGCCACATTTAGAACAAGTTCAAACTTTTGACTAAACCAGATGGGACTGTTTGTATTACCTGAAGATAACCCAAAAAGTAATTCTACCTTCCATAAATTGTACTCAGAAAGTATCTTTTGGCCTAAAAACATTCTGTTTCTTTGTCACAGTTAGTCTGTGATAAATCATTAAATTGTGCATTTGTGCTTTGTCTTTTTTTCTCTGTGGATTTTATACTTTGCAATTAAAAATATGAAAAGAATAATTTTCATTAACAAAATGATTGCCATTGATAAAAATTCTTGGGTGTGTGTGTGTGTTTGCTTTTGCGCTTTATGAATTAACACCTCATTTACAAAAATAGTAATAACAATGCTTAATGAGTATTTACTACTTGCCATGTGCTGTGCTGGATACTTTTTAATAGATTGTCTAAGTGATTCCTTGTAATAATCGCATCATGTACACATTGTCATTTCCCGCATTTTATAATGATATCATGCAAATAGGCGGCCCAGCTAGATCTCAAACCCAGATTGGTCTGATGTCAGAGCCTTTGTGTTAAATCAATTCACTAAAATACCTCCTGGATTGGTGGGCAACTTTGTCCTCTATAGACGGAGAATGAAAATTTTCATGTAAATGTATGTATAAAATTACATATAAGTCATAAACATAATTATAGATGTAACTTTTGTAAGGTAATTGGAGTTTTACATTTCACATTTAAGCATTTTCTGAGAGTAAAAATTCTTCAGTGGGTATATATTTTCCTACCTAAACAGTAAAAATGAAACATTCCTTTACTTTTCATTGACCAGGGTCCAACATTGAAATAAATAAATCATTAGCAACCACACAAATTATTTAGTTCAGCCTCCTCACTGGATGCCTTTTGCTTGAATCCTCTGCCTCAGGAAAACAGTGGCTTATTACATTTTCAGGTCATTCTAATGTTTATTTGTACTTTTTCATATGACATTGTGGTGGCAACACTACAAAGTGCTCTAGGGACAAAGCACTTGGATAAAATCATGGTTCCACTACCTACATAGGAAGGTCCTTGAGCAAGTTATTTATATCCTTGTGATTTGATTTTCTCAAATGGAAAACGGGGATAATAGCAGTATCTCCCTCCTAGGGTTGATGTAAAGATTGAGTGAGTTAATAGATGTAAAAAAAATTAGAAGTATGCCTGGTATATAGGTAAGCATTATCAACACACTTGCTTTTATTTATTAAGAAATAGAATGTGCTGGAAATTATCTATGTATCAGACACTGTTTTATGCGCTTTGCACAGTTTGTTTTATTTAATCTTTATAACAACCTGATAGAAGTTTTCCTACCATCTCCTTTTCAGATGAAGACACAAAGACGCAGGTTAAAAACGTCCAAGTTTGCAAATGATGAACCTGGGGCTTCAACCCCAAGTGGTATGACTTCTGAACCCATCCTCATAAACCACTATGCTAGATCACTGCTACTATGGAATTGATTTTCTTTGTGCTCTGTTAACATCAGCTAGCCAGTATCTGCATGTAAGTCTTATGATGACATCTTCACAAACAACTGAGGTGACACAATTGAGGCCATGTCGTTTCTCTATGTATGGAAAACATCATGACTTCATACAGCAATGTGTGTTAGCCGTATCTGTTTTGTGCTCATTTTTGTTCTCTATTCCACTCTTTATTTTCAGACTTTAACTCTGTCACCCTGTAAAACCTGGAAATATTCTTCTGTAATTCTCTTTTGATATTCTGCATATTATACTCGCTACTGTTATTAATATTGCTATATATGGCAAGTGTCCTAACTTTATGCTGATATTTGAAGACCAGATCATGTGTTCTACATTTCTGTAGCTTCAGAACTTACTACAGGGCTTCATCTGTATCAACTAATCAATAATACTCAGTGAAGATGACACAATTATCAATCCTCTTCACATTTTGTATTTTAAATGTGATATGCCTTAGGAAACCTAGAAACTAAGGTTAGTAGAATTTGTGCCAACAATGAACCAATAATTTCTGAATGAGAGTTCCTTTTATATATTAAATTTATATGGGCTCTCAGAGTATTATTTTCCTTTTACTGTATTTGCACTTTTGTTATGAAAGCTTCAGATTGCTCCAAATCAAATTTTCAATAAATAGAGCCTTTATTGTACAAACAACTCACAATATGACCCATCTCTGGAGAGACAATGCTATCTAATGGAAAGGTCACTGAAATGATGATACCAAGTTAGGACAACATGAACAAAGGAAAACAAACCAACAAAAAACCCACCAATATTTTCCTTGCTATAAATGTAATGGCATACTACACATGCTTGCACAAAAGCAAGGAGGGGGCATGTATAATGACAGTGATTAATTTTTAAAAAGATTTTATTTATCTATTTGAGAGAGAGAGAGAGCATGAGCAGGGGGAGGGGCAAAAGGAGAGGAAGAGAGAGTAGCAGATTCCCTGCTGAGCACAGAGCCCAATGCGGAGCTCCATCTCAGAACACTGATATCATGACCTGAACCAAAGTCAGACACTTAAACAACTGAGCCACCCAGGCACCCTGGCAGTGATTAATTTTTTGATATGACAATAAAGTAGGTGCATAAATAAAAGATGTATTTCCCCTACAACAGAATATTGATGTTCTATATTTGATTGAGAGACAAAGTGATAAAGTATGTGAATAGTATGACTACCTCGTGTACAGTAAGGCAGTGCTATACATTTTTTCCAAGAAGGGTTTACACTATTTTAAAAGGCACATCTAGAACCAAAATGGTACCTGATTAAGGTAAAATGTTATAAGCAGGTGCATATCATCCTTCAACAAGCCTGATATGACTTTAGTCCAACAACATACCTTTTCTAAAACAAAAGCATGAACATAATGGAAAGGTATAAGAAAGAACCAAATGAAACCTTAAGAAATAAAAATACAGTATCTGAAATTAAAAAGTTAATAGGATAGGATTTATAGGATATTAAGTATGTCAGATGAAGAGACTAGGAAACTCTAAAATGTGGCAACACTAATCATTAAAAATGAAGTACTAAGAAAAAAAGTACTAAGAGAAAAAAGAGCACACAAAATAAATTTAGCTTCAATAAGCTATGGGAAAGTGTCAAGTGGTCTGTAATGTTTAATGGGGTCCCAGAATGGAGAAAGGGAAGAAAAACATATGAAGAAACAAGGGCTGAAATTTACCAATATTTGATGAAAATCATATAACCACAGATCCAAGAAGTTTAATGAATTCCACAGAAGAAACATAAAGAAAAATCACACCAAAGCACATCATAATCAACTTGAAAACCAGCAATAAGGATAAAATCTTAAAAACAGCTTTGTTTCTGTACTGGAAAAGAAAGATAAGACTGACACAAAAATTATTCAACAAGAGGAGAGTGAAATGAGATCTCTAAAGTGCAGAAAGAAACTAATATACAAATTCAGCAAAGTCACAGGATATAAAATCAATGTGCAGAAATCCATTGCATTTCTATACACCAATAATGAAGCACCAGAAGAACATTTCAAGGAATCAATCCCATTTGCAATTGCACCAAAAATGAAAAGATACCTAGGAGTAAACCTAACTAAAGAGGTCAAAGATCTGCACTCTGAAAACTATAGAACACTTATGAAAGAAATTGAAGAGGACACAAAGAAATGGAAAAGCATTCCATGCTCATGGATTAGGAGAACAAACATTGTTAAAATGTCCGTACTACCCAAAGCAATCTACACATTTAATGTAATCCTTATCAAAACACCACCAGCATTTTTCACAGAGCTAGAATAAACAATTCTACAATTTGTATGGAATCACAAAAGACGCCAAATAGCCAAAGCAATCTTGAAAAAGAAAAAACTGGAAACATCACGATTCCAGATTTCAAGCTCTATTACACAGCTGTAGTCATCAAGACAGTATGGTACTGACACTAAAACAGACACACAGATCAATGGAAGAGAGTAGAGAACCCAGAACTGGACCCACAACTGTAGGGTCAACTAATATTTGACGAAGTAGGAAAGAATATCTAATGGGAAAAAGACATTTTCCTCAACAAATGGTGTTGGGAAAATGGGACAGCAACATGCAAAAGAATGAAATTGGACCACTTTCTTACACCACACACAAAAATTAATTCACAATGGATAAAAGACCTAAATGTTAGACAGGAATCCAACAAAATCATAAAGAATAACACAGGCAGAAAACTCTTTGATCTCAGCCATAGCAACTTCTTACTAGACACATTGCTGGAGGCAAGGGAAACAAAAGCAAAAATGAACTATTGGGATTTCATCAAGATAAAAAGCTTCTGCAGGGTGCCTGGGTGGCTCAGTTGGTTAAGCGACTGCCTTCGGCTCAGGTCATGATCCTGGAGTCCCGGGATCGAGTCCCGCATCGGGCTCCCTGCTCGGCGGGGAGTCTGCTTCTCCCTCTGATCACCCCCCTCATGCTGTTTCTCTCTCGCTCACTCTCTAATAAATAAATAAATAAAATCTTTAAAAAAAAAAAAAGCTTCTGCACAGCGAAGAAAACAATCAACAAAACTAAAAGGCAGCCTATGGAATGGGAGAAGATACTTGCAAACAACATTCTGATTAAAGGGTAGTATCCAAAATCTATAAAGAACTTATCAAACTCAACACCCAAAAAATAAATAATCCAGTTAAGAAATGGGCAGAAGACATGAATAGACACCTTTTCAAAGAGACATCCAGATGGCTAATAGACACATGAAAAAATGCTCGGGCGCCTGGGTGGCTCAGTTGGTTAAGCGACTGCCTTCGGCTCAGGTCATGATCCTAGAGTCCTGGGATCGAGTCCCACATCGGGCTCCCTGCTCAGCAGGGAGTCTGCTTCCCCCCCGACCCTCCCCACTCTCATGCTCTCTCTACCTCATTCTCTCTCTCAAATAAATAAATAAAATCTTAAAAAAAAAAAAGAAAAAATGCTCAACATCACTCATCATCAGGGAAATAGAAATCAAAACCACTGTGAGATACCACCTCACACCTGTCAGAATGGCTAAAATTAACAACACAAGAAACAACAGGTATTGGCAATGATGCAGAGAAAGGGGAACCCTCTTACACTCTTGGTAGGAGTGCAAACTGGTGCAGCCACTCTGGAGAACAGTATGAAAGTTCCTCAAAAAATTAAAAATAGAACTACCCTATACCCCAGCAATTGCACTACTAGGTATTTACACAAAGGATACAAAAATACAGATTTGAAGGAGCACAGGCACCCCGATGTTGATAACAATATTTTCAACAAGAGCCAAACTGTGGAGAGAGCCCAAATGTCCACTGACTGATAAATGGATAGAGAAGATGTGGTATATATATATAGCAGAATATTACTCAGCCATCAAAAAGAATGAAATCTTGCCATTGCAACGACATGGGTGGAGCTAGAGTGTATTATGCTAAGTGAAATAAGTCAGTCAGAGAAAGATAAATACCATATGATCTCATTCATATGTGGAATTTAAGAAAGAAAATAGATGAACATATGGGAAGGGGGGAGAGATGGAAACAAACCATAAGAGATTCTTAATAGAGAACAAAATGAGGGTTGAGGGAGGGAGGGGGCTGGAGGAATTGGTTAGATGGGTGAAGGGTATTAAGGAGGGCCCTTGCTGGGATGAGCACTGGGTATTGTATGTAAGTGATGAATCACTGAATTCTACTCCAGAAACCAATATTGCACTGCATGGTAACTAAGTAAAATTTAAATAAAAAGAAAAAAAAGAAAAGAAGTGACCTAACCAGGGTGCCTGAGTGGCTCAGTTGGTTAAGCGACTGCCTGGAGTTCCAGGATGGAGTCCCGCGTCGGGCTCCCTGTTCAGCAGGGAGTCTGTTTTTCCCTTTGACCCTTCCCCCCTCATACTCTCTCTCTTTCATTCTCTCTCTCTCAAATTAAAAAAAAAAATTCTTAGAAGTGACCTAACTAGGGGCCCCTGGGTGGCTCAGTCGGTTAAGCGGCTGCCTTCGGCTCAGGTCATGATCCCAGGGTCCTGGGATCAAGCCCTGCATTGGGCTCCCTGCTCAGCAGGAAGCCTGCTTCTCCCTCTCCCACTCCCCCTACTTGTGTTCCCTCTCTCGCTGTCTCTCTCTATCAAATAAATAAATAAAATCTTAAAAAAAAAAAAGAAGTGACCTAACTATAATTCTATACCTAGTCAGAACATCTTTTAATAAACAGATGTAGATCAAAGACTTTTTCAGACAAACAACACCTGTCTTGGGTATTCTGAACACCCTGGTGAACCCAGGATATTGAGTGAATATCATCCTAGGATGCAAGGCTTCCATGATGGGATTATTGCAATAAAGTGCTATTATCTAAATCAGCTTTTTGCACATTGGAAAATGACCATCTTATTCATTCAAAAATCTATTCAATCAGTCAACAAATCTTTACTAAGTGCTTTTAATGTGCCAGTTGCTTCATAAAACATTAAGGAATAAAATTAATAAAGCACAGTCCCTGCCCTTAAAGAGCTTATAGGTCAGCAGGGAAGACAGAAGTATAGATAGGTAGAGGATTATAATATGATGTGATGGATGCAGTTATATAGGTATGCTCAAGGAGTTATGGAAACCAAGTAGAAAATATCCAACTTAGGGGTGCCTGGGTAGCTCAGTTGGCTAAGTGCCTGACTCTTGATTCTGGCTCCAATCATGATCTGAGGGGTCATGGGATTGAGCCCTGCACTGGGCTCTGCACTCATTGAGGAGTCTGCTTGAGATTCTCTCTCTCTCCCTCTCCCTCTACCCCTCCCCGCAACACTCTCTCTGTCTCTCTCTCTCTCAAATAAATAATAAAATCTTTTTAAAAAATCCAACTTACAGTAAAAAGACTTCGAAAGGATCCTTTTTTTTTTTTTCCTTTAGGATCCATAGGTTTTAGGTAAGGAAAAGGGGGAGCAAAGCTTTTCAAGTCGCTGTGATACAACATTCATAAAACATAGAGACCTAAAGATGTTGGAGTGTTTGAGTGCTATTTCAGCATGGCTAGATTGAGGATGTGGAAAGGGACTTGGCGAGAGAAGCCTGAGAGCTCATTAAGACATAAAACATAAAGACTGTAGAATGTTCTACTAAGGTGCTTGAGCTCTACTGTGAAGGTAATAACCATTCAATGGCTTTAAGAAGGTGAGAGAATCATGAGGATTGTAGTTCAAAATATTTTATAGTGACACAGAAATTAAATGAAGGAGAGTGGTACTAAAGAGAGTAATTGGTACATTCCACCCATCTAAGAGAGAAAAGAAAAGCCTTCATTGAAGATAATGACAATGAGGGTAGAATACAGAAGGCAGATACAGCAAAACTTTCAGTAGACGTGGCCTTTTGTCATCCCTGCACCTGTGCTGCTCATAGCATGGAACACCAAGGTGGCTTGTCATTCCACTTACTTCTAGATAAGACGTGCGCTTCTTCTGTGGATCCCCAGACCTTCCACTACAGAAGCCCCTAAGCCTTAAAACATATCATTCCGTGTCTCATTCCTGCCAAGCCTTAATAGGTAATAAAGGAGGACCTGTACAATTTAGGGGATTCAATTTAGAGTACTTAAGTATGCAGATTGCAAGCCTTAAATCATCTGACCTTTCCTTCCTCCCGCTGAATTTTGTTATGAACAAGTTGTGGATGCAGTATTTCAAAACACTAATTCCTACCTGCAGTCCAGTTGTGAAAAAGCCAAACTGAGAAAGGAAGGGTAGGGGAGAGTAGCAGCAATTCCTTAAAGAGATGGAAGCAATTGAAGGAAACAAAACCTTTGTATTTTTAATTCTATCAAGGAATAATAGAACAACATGTAACTTTTTAAAATAAAATATCTTGTACTAAGTACCAAACACAGTCATCTACTCATCAATCGTATCATACTAGGTACTAATTCTAGAAAGAGTCATCAATCAAGAAACCTACTAAATACTGAGAGCCGGTATTAAAATAATGTTGCTATTTCTTTATACTTCTTAAAGGAAATTGGGAATCTGAAGTAAATTTACACTCCTGTATTACATATGTACTCCCATATTTATATATATACTTCTATATTTCACTAATTCAGTTGTGCAGAACCCAGAATAAGGTTTAGGACTAGAGCTTTCTGGCTTTAGAGCAAGGAACTCAGGAGTGGGCTTTTGAGTTGTCAACTACGAAATTGAGATTCAAGAGAAGTAATGAACTTCAAGAGCCATTTTGTAGCCTGCCCATGCTGGATGTATAATTTCACTTCCTTCCTCCATACTGTGTTTTCACCAAAGGTGCTCTAGATCCAAGTGAATTATAACTGAAATACGTGGCCAAGAGATCAAATATCAGGTCTACATATTGAGATTAAATTTTTAAAAAGAGACAAATATCTGGTCTAGAGCCTTCTGTGATTGAGGGCAGGGTAGCTGAATAAGTCCATGAGTGCTACAGCCAGACTGGGGCTAGCATATTTTATACTTCTGGGATGAGGACAGAAGGACTGTCACTCCACTTCCAGAGAGACCTATGAAGATGGTACTGGTCTTAGAGAGGCCAACTTCGCTATCCTTCTAAAGCCCCTGAGTCTTTCCTCATTCCCTTCCACCCACAGTATCCTATTCAGACCTTTCCATTTTGTCTGATACCTCTGACACTTCAACGTTTTTATATTTTCCTTGCCTCAAAATCAGAATCAGCTATAAGGCTGTTAAATTTCCTGGGATTAGCAAACTTTGGCCCAGCTTCCCCTCCACCAATACTAATTACATAGACTTTTAGAATAGGCATTCATAACCATGTTTTAAAGAAATGTATGTTTTAAATGAATATAAAGATTACTACATCAATTATTGATTTGGAAGGTGTGGAAGCATAAACAATGAAAATAAAGTAAAATAGAAAGCTACTTATTTCATTCTGAAATGACCCAAAAGCCAATATTTAGATGCTACAGAGAGAAACATATTGGCTAATTATAATATTTTGTACTCATTTCTAAAATTTAAGTATATCCAAGAACACTTTACAGGGCAGTTAGCTCTTATACATTAAAAGACCTCAAACAGAATGTTTGAATCACTAGCATGCTTCTTCAGAAGCTGTATGAGGTCAACTTGAAGGTCCATCCGATCTAAGTGACACAATCCTTTGACTACTCCTCATAGTAAATCATGGGGTCTGGAGTATCTCAAACTCATCTGAAATTACAAATGCAGTATACACTTCCCTTTTGCTTTTGCCACCTTTAGCATGTCTCATTGAGGATGAGCCTCTTTCAGAGAACACTTTCTCCAATTTTTGTACAATAGTTTCACCTGAAGACTTCCTTGGGCCTCAAGGATCAATGATCTGGAAGGAGTGTGTCATCACAGAGGTGCAGCCATTCACAGTCGAGATACTTGCTAACAGGAAAAATGCTTTAATGTTGTCTTGGTCTTTTTGAATTTGCTCATAATTCACCTCCCTTAGGAGGCACAGTGCTCTGGATTTGGGGTCTTTGTGATGCCATAAACATGCCTTTTTGTGGCACTTTTAATTTTTGACTATGATTAGATCTTCTCCTTTCTACCATTATAGATTGTGTACACCATGAGAAACATCAGCATGCTTGTTCATTTCTCTCTTCCCAGCTCAGTAACCAAGAGAGTCAGTGCTCACTATCTGTTGAATTAATGGATAAACCTGCTAATTTAGAAAGATACACGTTGGATATTGTGATGGCACCAAGTCTAAAAGCAGCATGTTCTTAAGGAGACGGTCTTTTTTTAAAGATGATCTAATCTGGGGTGCCTGGGTGGCTCAGTTGGTTAAGTGACTGCCTTTGGCTCAGGTCATGATCCTGGAGTCCCAGGATCAAGTCCTGCATCAGGCTCACTGCTCAGCAGGGAGTCTGCTTCTGCCTTTGACCCTCCCCCCTCTCATGCTCTCTCTCATTCTCTCTCTCAAATAAATAAAATCTTTAAAACAAATAAAGATGATCTAATCTACATTAGCTTTGAGCAAGGAGAAAAAGGAGAGGACAGAATTCGTTTTGATGGAAAGATTCTGGTTTTGGCTTCAAGATCAGTGGTGGTCTTGACGAGTGGTATTAAGATTGTGAATTTGAGGCAATCTGCCTGGATGCAAATTCTGACTCTGCTGCTGATGACTCTGCTCCTTCAGCAAGTTATTTAACTTCCCTGTGCATCCACTTCCTCATTTATAGCTGAGATCCCAGTAGCACCTGCCTCACAGGACTGTTGTGCTGGTTAAAGGAGTAATATATTAAACACTTAAATCAGTACCTGGCACATACTGAGGTGGCATGTAAGTACTGGCTGTTGGTGCTCTTCTAATTTCACAGTTCCAAAGTTATAGCATTCGAGAATATAAGAGTTGGTAGGGCCTCAAAGGTCATCCAAACTTACCATTTGACCCCAAATAGTAACAGATTCTTTCTGTCTTTGGGATCTTTTGGGATCACAGTAAAATTTTAGCTTCCCCAAATTCTGCAGTACCTTTCAGACCCTAACTTCCAGCTTAATGGCTGTAGAGGGATGGTGGTCAGAATTGCTTCCAGAGCATGCAAAGTGAGTACTTCTTTTTGTTTCTGCCTCTCCAAGGAAGATCTGGACACCTTAGTTCATATGCTTTCTCTGTGACCATGGCTCTGATGTTGTGGCAGAAAGTTTGAATAAAGAACCTACAGCCTTCCGGGCGCCTGGGTGACTCAGATGGTTAAGCGTCTGCCTTCGGCTCAGGTCATGATCCCAGGGTCCTGGGATCGAGTCCCGCATCGGGCTCCCTGCTCCTTGGGAGCCTGCTTCTCCCTCTGCCTCTCTCTCTCTCTCTCTCTGTCTCTCATGAATAAATAAATAAATCTTTAAAAAAAAAGAACCTACAGCCTTCCATCACACTCTGTCCCCCAACTTGGAGAAGATCCAATCACAGGCATCTCAGTAGAATCCGTAATATGTTTACTGCTTTCTATTGTAATGATAAGCTAACAGTGTTACCATTCATTAATGTTAACTTTCAAATTTATCAAAGCTTTACTATTTTCAAGGTGAATCTATATGATGATCACATTTGATACTCAAAGCCTTTCTGCAAACTCACGGTATGAACTCCTGGTCTCACAATAGGAAGAAATGAAGATCTGAAAAAGTCAGGATCAGAGACTTACTGGCCATATCTGCTGGATCCCTGTCCAGTGCTCTTTTACTACAACGTATCTACTTCATAATCACCCACAAAAAGAAAGGAACTAATTGCCTGTATGTTCCTTGGGCATCTGGGAGTTTGAAAGCACTAATGAAAGCCTGGGAAATACACAGCATATGCTCCACCTAAAGATAGAATACAGGCTCATGTCCACAGCAGGGAAGATCCACTGGAAATCCTCTAATTGATCATTTGTGCACATTTTCCTCAAGGACACTTGCTGTTTACATGTAAGCTTCCTACCAAGGTCAGAGGTGATCCAAAATGAACATATTTGATGAGTCTACATCCTGTTGGGAAAGTCCAGACTGAATGAAAGAAATCAGGAAAATTGCAAGCATTGTTCTAAGTGCTTAAATATGTGCACTCCTTTCTTCTCCTCAGAGCATCCCTATATGGCAGTACTGTTATGTTCTCATTTATAGATGAGGAAACTGAAGCCCCCCCCCCCAAATTAAGCACTTTGGGGCACCTGGGTGGCTCAGTTGGTTAAGCATCTGACTCTTAGTTTCGGCTCAGTTCATGATCTTGGGGCTGTGAGATGGAGCCCTGCATCAGACTCCATATTTAGTGGGAAGTCTGTTTGAGATTCTCTCCCTCTGCCCTTCCCCCAACTCATGCTTGCTCTCTCTCTGTGTCTCTCAAATAAATAAATCCTTTTTTAAAAAAACAAATTAAGCACTTGTCCCAAACTATATGCTATGTAACGAACAGTTTTGTAGAGTTCTTTATCTAACTACTTTTATTTATAGAAATAGAAATCTAAATAGAAGAATAGCTAAAATACACTATCTGTTGGGCTTGTGGTTTAAATTTAGCCATTATAGATTCTTCAGGCTATGTTTTTCTCATTTTTGTTTTTTCAACATCATGGCTAGCCTACTGATGGAGTATACAGAAAAGAAAAGTTCCCAGAGCTCTCCCACATTCAATAAGTATAATAAGTGAATACTTACATTTTTATAATCAAAATCTCTACTTATAAAACCTGATAAAATACCAGAAAAGAGAGCCTTTCAAGACTGAACTCCTCAGATGCTCCTAAGGGTTTTGTCTTGTTAATTAACAACATCAAAATCAACTTGCTTGCTTCTCAGTCACTGATTGAGCTCTGGAAACTCTGGGATGCTCATGCCAGTCCCAAGAGCTTCATCTTAGTTTGGTATGCAATGTCTATGTGCTGAGCAGGTGAAATTTTCGCCTATGGGGCTGGACTCCTGATTGTGTCTGCGGTCATGCTTTGGAGGAAGGTGTGAGGTCAGTAGTGCTACAATTGCAAGTGAGGAAACAGGGAACTTGCCCCAAGATCAGGGACAGGCAGGGAGGCCAGACTCTGAATGAAGGCAAAGAAGAAAGCGAGAAGTGTGTCCCACATGCAAGCCCCTCAGAATTCTGACAACAAGTGCCTCAAAGAAGAGAAAATGTGATTTTGAGGATGAGAAAGAGCCTTTATCTTGATAAGAACTGCAGCAAATTATGTGGATCAGAGATTCAACTTTGAGTAGAAATAAGCACAGACAGCACTGGATTCAGCAACAGAGGAGAAACCAAGTAACAGAGCCAAACTAAGTAATTCAGTAATTCAGATAAGCCAGCACATCTTAAAGAAGGAGTCGTCATGAAGAAGGTCCAGAGAAAGGCAGAAATACAGACAGACAGATAGACAAATAGATAGTCCCCTTATGAATACCTACTAGATCACCAGATATAATGATAAGTAAACACACCATAGCCTTCAAGCAAATGATCGGGTGGGAGAGACAGAATAATAAAACAGTACACTATAAATATAAAACTGCAATTCTGACAAGTGCTATAAATGAGACATTCAAGATCCTATGAGAATAGTTGCTAGAACATTTGACCTTGTCGGGAAGGTCATGGAAGTATTCCCAGAAAGAGCAATACTTGTGCTGACATCAGAAGAAAGATTAAAAATTAGATGAAAGGGGAAAAGAAGAATTTTCAGGTGGAGAAACTTTGGTGCAAAACACTTGTGGCCAGAGTGGGATATGGGGAAATAGCCAGAATGGAGAGATTAGTCCAGATGGGTAGAAGAGTCCAATGAATGCTCCTGATAAATGCCCACAGAGGCAGTATCTCCTCTGCAATAACAGGAAATTAAGTATATATAAATAAGGACCTGAAAGTATCTTGAGGCGGGAGGAAAGGGGAAGTAAATGACATCCATCCTCTTTGAGGTGAAGTTCATATTCTAGCCTTGCACTTCAGGAAGAGCACAGGCTTTGAAGACTGACAAATTTTGGTGCATTTGTCAATTAATGTCTTTACTTCTCCTTTGCCCTCAACAGCAACAAGAACAGTATCTTGTATGAATCTACAAAAAGTCCATGCTTCTTGGTTAATTGATTAGGACAGGTCCTCATGGGGCAAACTGGAATGACTGAGGATAAGGCTTGTATTGCTTTCAGAAGATCAAATCTTTGCTGAAATTGTTTCCAGCTATGTTGGATGAATGAAGCAAACACTCTTCACACCCAATATTTTCCCTTTGTTTCTTTGTCTTTTTTTTTTCAAATTATTAACAATTCATAAAACGGTTCAAATGAAACAAGAAAGAAAATTTAGATGATTCCCACTCACTCTAGCACTTGTAGAAAGTATTATTTAAAGAACAGGGCTGTTTAAAAAAGCATAATGGAATATTGGGGGTGAACAGTCAAGATGGAAGATTTCCCTTTGAGTTTCAGTGGCTCCATCTGAGTAGATTTCTAGGGAGCTTTGCAGGCATCCTAGCAGTTGGCTTCCAAGCCTTGGCCTACCCTCATCCAGGAAGGGTGTTTTCTATGTCTACTGACTGTTGACCAGTTATGACCCAGAGCAACCCAGAGAAGGTCTGTACTATGCAGGGAGCTGAACATGCCTTCCCCTGTGAGGTCTGTATCCTAGTCTTAGAGAAGAAGAGGATGAGGTCATCCCCTTCCAAGTTTATCCTTTCCATGATTTTTTTTTCCTTCAACTCTGAAATATTTTTCAAAGTTCTTCCTACCTCTTTATTCTTATCCTCCTTTTAGGTATCAATAATGATTTTTTATATTAAACTTATCCATTCCAGTTACTGTGTTGTTTCTTTCTCTCAGTTAGTCCTAACTGACATAGAAGCCATAGAATTGAGATTAGCAAACCAGTCTTGATTAAAGCTAGTGACTGTCAGGCTATTTATAGAAAAATGTTATAGGAAAAAATCAGAGTGTAAAATTAATTCAAGAGGGGAAGAAAAGTAGACAAAATTGGAAGCTCTTGGGTTACAGCCTAAGACTGTAGAATGAGCAGGGAGATACCTCAATCAAGCCCACAAGAGTTGAAGTTGATGTAGAAAAGTCTCAGCAAATTGAAGATATATTCCCAGTTACAAGGTTTCTCCCACTGACAATAAGATTTCCTATATTTGCAAAAGACAGGCATAAGATAGCATAGCAATTAACAGTTAGGAAATAATTCTCTGATGTGAAAAAAAATAAAAAAAATAAAATCAATTGATCTGGACCATAATACAAAGAAAAGTATACATTGCTGTAGAGATCCAAACCAGCTCAGGAATGGGAGCACTTAAGCAGATAAATCATGGGACTTAGTGATACAAGGCACTTGTTTTATGTTACTTCTGTTATTTTGGCAGTTTTAATCATAGGGCAGATAGCTCTTCATAGTATATATTAACCATACCAAAAAATTGACTTTGGTGATATGGGAGCAAGCTGGTGATTTCAGGAAGACTAAGGGTGGGATATCCAGTAAAAGATGGGGCATCTGCAGACATAAAGAGTAGAAGCTCAGATTGCACAATTAGATACTAAGCAGGAAGGTGACCACTGAAGACTGGGAACTTGAGGGCATACATGATCACAAATAGCGTATTTACCTCTCAGAGAAACTCTTAGTGCATGTTTGAATGTCAATTGAAGGATAGAAGTCTAAAGATTCCAGTGTGTGGATTTGTAAAGTGGCAACCTTCTGAGCTTCATTTGAACCTGAATAAATGAACACTAGCACATCAGGCATGCTGAGAAAATAAGGAAATAGATTTTTAATGGAGTCTTTCTATGTTGAGTAAAAAGTACTTCCATCTTCTTTTCAAAGTTTTATTGTCTTTTTTTTTTTTTAATTTGAAAAGCCGTGTCCTTTAGTGTCATCAATTTTTACAAATATTCAGAAGGGACTTCAAATACCAGCTTTCACATATGATTTCTTGGAGTCTTTCATATATGTGCCTGATGTAGGTAAATGCTAGAAATGTTCGAAGCTGTGATTTGTGTCAGAAGAGATACTGTTCTTCTAACCAATTTCATTCTGAACTCTTCAAATCCTTGTCACTAGGGCCATCAAATAACTCAGGTGTTGAGCTTCCTGTTAATAACTCCACAGAGTATAAGCCTTGTCAAAAACTCAACTGGGATGATTCCTTTTACTATTTCTTTGTCCCCCCTTTCTTTTTAATCAACAGAGATGTGATGGAAAGAACATTAAACTAAATGTCAAGAGACCTGGGGTCATATCTCATCTCTGTTACTTTGTTCTGTGACTTTGGGTGCCACCTTATCTCTCCAGGCCTGAGTTCCTTCAACTAAAAATATGAAGAGATTTGCCATTTTGATACATGGTGTTATAGAGTTGGAAGATTATACTGTTTTCCTGAGAGTAAAACATAGTAAAAAAAAAATCATTTATTTAAAAAGACCTCCATTTGTTTGGCCAAGAAAACAAATCTAGAGCCAATCTTGCATAATTTCATTATACAAGAGGGAAAAGTGATTTGCAGAGAGAGGAAGAATCTACACAAGCTCGCAGGCTGAAAAGTTACCTCTCTCTCCCCTCCACCCAGGTAGTGAAAGGATGGTTGACCAGGAGTCAAGCAGTTGTAGGCTGCTTCCTTCACTGACCAATAGAACAGTGTCCATCTTAACACAGATTTGGTTCTCCATGAGCATTTTGGATGACTGGCTTCACCTGTGTGGTAGGTACAGAGGCCGTCCTACCTGCCCAATGTCTGGTATCATTCAGATGGAGCCTGGAATACATGTGTCCTCCCCTTGATTCTGCTCTCGCATACTACAGTGGCCACACATTATAATGCTTGGTCACTCACACCATCACATCAGCCCTTGCAGTGCACGGCATTCCTCATAGTGAATCCCTGTTATGACCCCCTTACACACTCATATGTATGGTAAAATTTTAAAAAGTCCCAAGGAGGGGCACCTGGGTGGCTCGGTTGGTTAGGCATCTGCCTTCGGCTCGGGTGGTGATCTCGGGATCCTGGCATCTAGCCCCACGCCCAGCTCCCTTTCCAGCAGGGAGCCTGCTTCTCCCTTCTCCCTCTGCTGCTCCCCCTGCTTGTGCTCCCTCTATCTCTCTCTGTGTCAAATAAATTTTTAAAATCTTTAAAAATTAAATTAAATTAATTAAATTAAAAGTCCCAAGGAAATAGAAATGACTGGAAAAAATAGAGAGAGGAAATACACTCAGAGAGATAGAAGGAGACAATGATCCAGAGGCAGTCCGGGAACTAAATTAAAGAAACTCTAACTCGGGGCGCCTGGGTGGCTCAGTCATTAAGCATCTGCCTTCAGCTCAGGTCATGATCCCAGGGTCCTGGGATCGAGCCCCGCATCGGGCTCCCTGCTCAGCAGAAGTCTGCTTCTCCCTCCCCCACTCCCCCTGCTTCTGTTCCCTCTCTTACTGTGTCTCTCTCTAATAAATCAATAAAATCTTAAAAAAAAAAAGAAACTCTAACTCAAGATCTCAAGATGTGGCAACAGAGTGAAAAGGGTAGAGGCTTTAACAGATATTCTTTTTTTTTAATAATTTTTTTTTTATTTATTCATTTGAGACAGAGAGAGAGAGAGCAGGAGCAGTGGGGAGAGGCAGAGGAAGAGGGAGAAGCAGACTCCCTGCTGAGCAGGGAGCCCGATGTGGGGCTCGATCCCAGGACCCTGGGATCATGACCTGAGCTGAAGGCAGACGCTTAACCATCTGAGCCACCCAGGCGCCCCAAGGGTAGAGGCTTTAAGACAGAAAAGACTCAGTTTATATCCCTCCCACTAGTGTCCCTTTGGATGAGTTAATTAACTTACTGAGTGGTTAACTTCTCTGTAAAATGGAGATGGTAATAGACACTATAGGGATATTTTGGAGATTAAATAAGATGCTTTGCAAGGTGTCTAGAGTAATTCCTGGCACTGAGGGAGTGCTTGTGACTGCTGAACCCTTCCCCAAATT
The DNA here is from genome assembly GCF_011800145.1 of Mirounga leonina. Taxonomy (NCBI): domain Eukaryota; kingdom Metazoa; phylum Chordata; class Mammalia; order Carnivora; family Phocidae; genus Mirounga; species Mirounga leonina. The sequence goes on from NW_023270305.1 coordinate 3,559,557, forward strand.
TTATCATCTGAAGACACCTACAACCAGTAAGGATAAGCAGGAAGTCCCTATTATAATGCAAAGGGGCAAGTTCCTTCAGTGTAAGTAAGAACAAAGTGTTATAAGAATAGAAAAATGAAAGTCTTGAGGAATGAAATCTCAGCAGCAAGAGAAAAAAATATAAAACTTGATGAAAAGAATAGCATGAGTCAAATGTCCCTGTGTTGGGCAAGGCTAAGCGCAAGGACCGCCAGCGGGGGAAGGAAATGAAGATTTTGCTGTGTTATCATGGAGCAGGAAAGGGGCTGGGGTTGGGAGAGTGTTAGGAAGGAGACTGGCTCACCATTAGAGGACACTGCAAAGCTGCGTCCCAGCTACCCTGGCTCACCTGCCCCCATAAAGGATCTGAAATGCAGCATAAAGATAGGGAAGGAAGAAGCTGAGTGGTGGGTTGTCCTGAGTGTTTGAAGCAAGATGTGTTAAAAAGTAAATAGCTTCAAATTCTCCATCTTTCTCAGTATTCCAGTCACTGCATCTCTGGTTTGTGACCTCTATGGATTAACCTTTAATCCAGTTTTGGTGAGTCACACATGAATTATGCATTGCTTTTTTATTTCAACATAATCACCTGAATAAAATTCAGGCTTCAACTTTTATTATAATGCTACATGTCCAAGAATTTATCATCTTCTTTCATGTTTCCCCCCATTTCAAACCAACCCCACAGTTTGGTATTCAAAAACTCTATATTTAGGAATTGGAAAAATGTATGATTGATAGGCTATAATATATGCAACTATATTTTGTTTCCTACTTTTCTCATAAAATATAATCAGTAAGGAATTTTTTCAACTACTATTTTATAAAAACTCAAGCAGTTCCACAGATTTTATGATTACTCATGGAAAACAGATTCTAGATTCAATTGTATTTAAAAATCATTCTCTTCCAGATATTAATTACGACTTGGAAAAGTTAATTACCACTAGTTTAAAGCCTCTCTTCTCCTTAACCTAAACCAGATAAAGATGACAAGACGTCTGGTTATTTTAAATTTTTTTTCCTCCTTTACTTCCTCCCCCACTCAAAGCTGCTGTGACTGACCCCTCTAGGGCTGAAAAATGAGAAGCAAATAGAGCAAAGGAGAGCAGACAGGTTTTCATGTCACCATCTGTCTCATGATCTCTAGGTCTGGTAATCACCAACAGCCAACTCTATGGTTGATTTTTTTTTAAAAGATTTTATTTATTTATTTGACAGAGAGACAGTGAGAGCAAGAACACAAGCAGGGGGAATGGGAGAGAGAGAAGCAGGCTTCCTGTGCAGCAGGGAGCCTGATGCGAGGCTCGATCCCAGGACCCTGGGATCATGACCTGAGCCGAAGGCAGATGCTTAACGACTGAGCCACCCAGGTGCCCCTCTATGGTTGATTTTTAAGGGGATCTTTTGAAGAATCTCCTCCTGAGCCCCTCTAACTGCTACTCCTGAAATGTGAGTCCTGAAAACTACTCTTCCAGCCACCACTCCTTCCTCATCCTCTGCCTTGATGGAAATCTACTGGGAGTTCACTAGGTAAATTCTGTGGAGGGAGACACTGCAAGAAAGGGCTGACATTGTGTGGTGCCATATTCCAAGCAGGTAGTATGTTGGAGCCCAAGATGAGAGAGGCTAAAGATTATGTGAAGGAGGGGTACCTGGGTGGCTCAGTAGGTTAAGTGTCTGCCTTTGGCTCAGGCCATGTCTGGGAGTGAGCCCCACATCGGGCTCCCTGCTCAGTGGGGAGCCTGCTTCTCCCTTTCCCTCTGCTGCCCCCCCCCGCTTGTGCTCTCTCTCTCTCTCTGTCAGATAAATAAATAAAATCTTAAAAAAAAAAAAAGATTAGGTTAAGGAGATACAAATAGCCAACAAAAATAAAGGCCACCATCTACTGAGAACTACCAAATCTCAAGGCCCTTATTTAGATTTTGACACATATGATCCATTCAGTTTATGCACGTGGGTCGTCACGCACACACACAAACATGTAAAATTAAGGAGTCAAACAGATTTTAAACAAGAGAATTACTTACTAGTCTGGTTTTTACTTGTTACACAAAATAGAGTGGTCTTGAGGCACCTGGGTAGCTCAGTCGGTTAAGCATCTGCCTTTGGCTCAGGTCATGATCTCAGGGCCATAGGATCAAGCCCCACATTAGGCTCCCTGCTCAGCAGCGAGGCTGTTTCTTCCTCTCTTTCTCTGATCTCTCTCGCTCTCACTCTCTCTCAAATACATAAATAAAAATCTTTGGGAAAAAAAAAAAAACAGAGTGGTCTTTCTAAAATATTAGTCTGATCATTCTCTTTCCTTGTTTGGAACACTATGTTCAAGTCAAAAACCCAAACTTCTTGTAATGTTATGGAAATTCATGATCTAATTATTCCAACACCTAGAACAACCTCATTTATGATAGCTAAGCCCACTCATAAGTTTCTTAAAAGGTCTGAAGAAATCAATCACTTTAAGAAAGTGATCAATAAAATATTAGCTCTTATTATGATTCACTTGCCTTGCTCCTCTTGACCCCAGTCCTTTGCAGGTTATTCTCTCAGTCTAGAATGTTCTTCACCCACCCCATTCCAAATGACCTGCCTAATTCCTGTTTGTCCTTTAAGTATTAAACCAGACTCATCCCAGGACCCTGCACTAAGCTCCAAGATTATGTTGAGTATGTTCCTTATAAACTTAGTGTGTTGTCCTCTACAATATTTATACACAGGATTATAATAACTTATTTACTTATTTTCATCCCACAGGATACTATAAGTTCTCTAACTTATAGTAGATAGCGTAATGTTAACCACTTTCTTCAGCATCCAGGATATCTTCTGGCATCCAGTATGCACCCAAGAAACATTTCTTGAATGAAAGGATCATAGATATGTATGTGTTTAAAAAACCTTGGCCCTGCTATTTACAATATGATCTTGGAAAGGTTTCTTATATATTTTTTGAGCCTCCACTTCACTACTATAAAACAAGAATACATAATATCACTTTTAAAACTGGCATAATGATTCAAGACAATATATGAACAGTACATGTTTGTGTTTAGTGTATATTAATTCCTTCCCTTTCCTGTTCATTCTCCCCCTTACAGAGTGCTGGTGGCAAGAAACTGCCTATATTATGTGCCTAACAATTTGTCTGGCACATTGTTGTTGCTTACTAAGTGCTCATTCCCTTGCCCATGACTCACAATAGCAGGGTGTTGTTGGATACCTACCAAGTCTTTAACTCAAGAGTATTAAAGGTAAATTGGGACAAATATTTTCTATCAACCGGATCTAAATAAAAGTTGGGAGATGTATTTTACACCTAAACCTCAGGCATTCTGGACTTATAAAACTACTTGTGTTCATATATGTCTAATTTTTTTAAAGATTTTATTTATTTATTCATGAGAGGCAGAGAGAGAGAGGCAGAGGGAGAAGCAGGCTCCCAAGGAGCAGGGAGCCCGATGTGGGACTCGATCCCAGGACCCTGGGATCATGACCTGAGCCGAAGGCAGATGCTTAACCATCTGAGCCACCCAGGTACCCTCATATATGTCTAATTTTTATTGACAAAGACAATAGCTATCTTCATAACAAAGCCTATCAGACACATTCATCAGCTTTGGACAATGTAGTTTCATTACATTCAGAGTATGCAATACCTGCTTCATACTCTTTTCTAGCTGGTAAAGCATGTGTTGAACCTAGTTTTTATGGTACTTGGCCCAAAGTATAGAATGTTTCTCCTGGTTACCTTTTAATTATCTTGCCAGTTACCTTTTAATTATCTTGCCAGTTACCTTTTAATTATGAATCTGCACTAGCATACAGAGTGCTGCCTCTACATCTTTGCCCCTGCTTCCACATGAACGCTAGATTTCCCCAAATGCTATAACCACTTTCCAACTCTGACTTTATGTATCACCTAGAAGCAGTGGTGTGCTGATAAATATTTATCAACAGTCCAGGAAAGGAGGGGAGAGGGCTAATCTGTAGCATTTGCTGATTTTCGAACAGTAAATATTCCCACTTTGGCCAATTCCAAGATACCAACATGACAGCAATGCATGCAGATTTGAGAAGGGATGGTCAGCAGTATCCATATATTTATGAGCACAGAAAAAAGTAAGTGTAATAAAATATTTAAGTGATGAATCTTGAATGTCTCTTAATTTTGTTTTTGATATAAATTATTAATATATGTACATATATACATATAAAATCTACTTCTTAATAAAGACTGTGTTTAATAACCAGATCACAAAATTCCTGAAAATTTCACAACTGGATCCCAGCTCCAGCATACCACTACCTACAATTGCTCCCTCTTACAGTAGGCTCATAGTAAATACAAGTTGTTTCTTAGAGCAGTAGGGAGAAATACACAGCAAGTTGGTTCTATTCTCCTTTCTATGACATATAATACAGATCAAACAAAAGCAGGTAATATGGCTGAAGATCATCCAAAAGGGGTCCTATAAGCTTCTACAGAGGAAAAGAGACTGAGGATGCTCTATAACTTTTTAAAGTTTTTTGATACAAAAAATAAATCAATTTGACACAGAACTACAAAGACACTGAAAAAATGACACACAGAGGAGGTTAAAACTAAAAGCAGATTATGAAAGAAATCCTGAACAGGACTCAGGATTTAGATAGACTTGCCCTTTATCTTTACCTGAATGAGAACATCTGCAAATTCCTAAAGCAGAGTTATTAAAAGTTATTAGCAAAGACGATACCTTCAGGAATCATTTTCATAGTTCATTAAAAGTTATCAACACACTGTGTATTATAATTTGTATTTAAATGGATAAGACTATATTTTTTAGGGAGTAAGTTAAGTTTTAACAAACTCTTTATAATTTAATAAACTTCTTGTGCATTTAAACAAAAGACAACTCTATGTTACCGAAAAAGTTCTGAGCCGAAAGAAACTTAAGAGATCATCTAATGCACCTTCATTTTATCGATATGAAAATCAAGGCCCAGAAAAGGGAAATACTTTGCTGAAGTCGAGAGATTGAGCTGCACTCACTGTAATAAGTCTCTTGACTTATTGGGGGTAGAATTTCCCCTAATTACATACATGCCAGATTTAAGGAGTCCACGTGGCTTAAGATGACATAGTAGATTATTGCTAAGTCAAGGTTAAGGTTGGAGGTGAGTAGGTTCCTTGTGAGTGCAGAGTCATCATATATCTCAGATCCCACCCTCCTGTGAGTTAACGTTGGTATTTAGCACATGCATGGATTCATCCATTGAACGAATTTGTATTGTTCAACCATCAAGAGCCAAGGATAGAAGGCTGAGCAGAAGCAGAACCTGCTCCTGTTCTTCATGATGCCATGTGAACTTGTAATAGGGTAAATGTACATGGTCAACGAGGCCTGAAAAGACTTCTTCTCCTCTTTGGAGTCCCCTGTCTGAAAACAAAAAGATCCTGTACTATGATGAAAAAGAGTACACGAAGCCAAACAAACGTCAACCTCAGAATGAGGTGAAATCTATTGACTAGAGGATAGTAACAGGTGAGAAAGAATTTCATACTCTCAATTGTTTCAATTAATATTTATTGCTCATAGCCCATGTTTCAGGAACTGTGCTAGATCAGAAAAACTTTCTCCTCTTCCTTGTAACCACAGTCACAGCCTGCATGTTGCCACCCACTGAAACTCATTCCTGAAATTCAGGAATTCAGGTTTCTACTTTCAGAAGACAGCCACTGTACTTCAGGCTTGTTTGCGTAACCAGGTCCCCCACACTCCAGCTTGGTTAAGCCACTTGATGTATCCTTCCACATACCCATGATATATTTGTAATACCAGACTTATATTACTAGTTCATTGCCTCCTTTTCCTAATGCAGTATAAAGTATAATGAAGTCAAGAAATATGCCTGTCTTGCTTACTAATGTATCTTTGGCACTTAGCACAATGGCCGGCATATACTAAATGTTCAATATATACATATTAGATGAATAAATGTATACCTGCATTATATCCTCTTCCTTCCTTCAAGCTCCTATGGTCTTGTAGTAGGATACAAATGGACAAATATAGGGGCACCTGGGTGGCTCGGTCGTTAAGCATCTGCCTTCGGCTCAGGTCATGATCCCAGGGTCCTGGGATCGAGCCCCACATCAGGCTCCCTGCTTGGTGGGAAGCCTGCTTCTCCCTCTCCCATGCCCCCTGCTTGTGTTCCCTCTCTCGCTATGTCTCTCTCTGTCAAATAAATAAATAAAATATTTTTAAAAAACTCAAATGGACAAATATAATTTCTCCAAGATATAGTAGATTCAAGGTAGAAGTTCATACAAACTACAATATGAGCACAAAACCCACATAGAACAGGGAGAACTAATTCAACCTCAGTTAGTGGGAGGATCAGTTAGAGTGCCATAAAGAAGGTGATCCTTGAATCTACAAAGAGTGTTTGATGTCCTTGGAGGGATAAAGGGTGAAGGGAGACTCTTCCAGGCAGAAGGAGAGCCAGGAACACAGACATCAAAGTACAAGAGACCTGACACATCAAGGGAAATACAAACAAGTTGGCAGTAGCCATCGAAGTTCATTAGGAAGTAGAGAGGTAAGGACTCACTGCATAAAAAGGAGAGAGCTACCAATTATAATGAATTATCAGAAAAAGTTTCATTCTGGAGATCCTCTTTGAAAAAAGAAATCTCTTGGATAAATACAGGTAAAGGCATTCTAGAGGACAAGAGGAGCCTGTATAAACGGGGTATGGAAAATTACAGTGCAAAGTGTGAGCCAGTCAGGGGGTGGTGAAGAGATTTGTGTGTACCTAAGGATCCTGGTTGGGGTGGGTGGACATGTGAATGAAAACTGAGCCCAAACTTGCAGGAGGGGATGCATGGTGAAGCACCCGGATTTAGTGCTAAGACATCTGTGCTCTACCCAACAGGCACTGACAGGGATCAGAAGTTGTAACTCTGAGGTGAGGGACTATTTATGGATCCCTTTAAAAACTGTACATGAGGTGAGTATTATCAAAATCTAGGGACGAGAGAGAGAAAAATTAATTAAGGAGAGAGTGAAGAGGAAGGAGTATACCGTATCCAAGGAGATGGCTTGAAGCTTTGGCTGAAGCACAAGAGAAACTCGAGGAGAGGAGGACAGGGTAATATGGAGAAGTGCAGGGCAACATGGAGAAGAGGAAAGAATGTTGAGATTTTTGCAGGTGGGTAGGTTTGAGGTTCACACAAAAATAATGCTGTATTTGTTTTTAGAAAGATAATATATTCAGTAAATACTTCCTGAATGTTTACTATTTTCAAGCCTATTGTTTGTTATATGTACTGAAAATCCTCCTTTGTTTCTCTCTGCATTTCCACATTAACCGTTGTCATAAGCAAAGGCCCCAGTATCAACCTCTGAAATCAGATTTGAAGACAGCGCTCTCTTATCTAGTGGGGTAGTCTCAGTGCCTTAAGGAAGTGTCTTTCACATGGTAACTGATCAATAAACAATTAATGAATTAATGAACAAGAGGAAGTGAGCAGCTGATGAAACTGGCTCTAAATCCAGGCTTTATTTCCAAAACCCTGCAGGAATGTTTAGTTTGAATTCATGTTCCAACTGAAATTATTGATGCATAATGCATAAACAGGGCATTACCCTCAAACAGGTTGTAGTGTCCAAGTGAGGTAAAAATTCAAGAACAGAAGTTCCTACCACTGAAAGTCCAAATGTTGACAATGAAGGCCCCAGAGATATAGACAATTAGACCCATGCCTCCCCTCAAGTCACTGGATAGACTGGGACCTCCTAGGTTCCAAGACTGCATGAGACAGGTGACCATGATCCAGAAAGAACACCCAAAGATGCATTGAATATGAAAGAATGAAAAAATATTTGAGAGAATTTGAGTGTCAGGAAAAAGTAGCTACCAGAAAGAGTAATGCCAAATGTAGGATTCCAATTCCCATTATACCTCCCTTTAGAAAATATCTAAATATTTGTGAAATATAATCACTACACAGAAAGAAAATAAACTTCTTTACCAACTGCTCCCTCCACCTTCACTCAAAAAAGGTTTCTCTTGTTCATTTCATAGCATCCTAACATGCAAATTACAACAGTTTAGTGTGCCAGATTCCATACCAATAACTATAACCATTCTCTATTTGTACAGCACCTTTGTGTGGGAGGAAACAGACATATTTATGAATGTTACATTTATCGTCACTATCCCCTGTGATCATTACAATCCACTCTGTGTCACTTAGAAGTACAGGAGGAAAAAGTTATTAATAATGGAAAGAAAGAGAAAAAAAGGCACTTGAAAAGGGAGCTCACCACTGATTTTTGACAGCAAGGGCATTTGATCCCAAGAACACTCCATTTCACAAGCAAGAATAGAATTCATCAGAAGCTCTGCATTTTAATTTTCAGGGCACCTCCAAGTGCACCATAATGTTACATTACCATTTCACCAGGATGTGTTGCATAGATTAAGTATGAAGGATCCTGAGGTCTTCAGGAAGATTAACTGAAAAGTTTTAACTTAAAATAGCTCCTGTTATAAAAGCATTTGTAATATTTTATGAAAGTTTTTCTCCAATTATTTAGAAGTGAATAACATATAGAAGTTTCCAAGTTTCCTAAAACCACCAGCCATGTATGTTCCCCTCATCTGTGAAGTGCTCTCTTTAAATTATATCTATATCTATAGATATAGATATTATATCTATAGATATAATTTAATTTAAATATAAATATATATATTCCATTTATGGAAATAATAAATACTTTCTGTTGAAATTATTAATTTCTTAAATGTAATCAGGTTGTATGAAAGAGGTCGTGATGGTTTGGGCATCTCCCTTCTCTTAGGCCAGATCAACAATGCTTTGCCCACCAATGCTCTTCTCATCACTCCATCTGCAATTTTCCTTGTGTTCTTGAATTAAGAATCTATCCCACCCATCCGTTCTCCAACTCTGCTTGACTATTATAATTTATAATTTATAACCTTGCCTTGTCCTTCTAGTTTAAGCTGTGATGAGTCTCTGACACTAATTAATTTCTCTCCACAGGACTTTATCTATCTCTTCATTGATTGATTGACTGATTGATTCAACAAAAGTGAGTGGATGTCTATACATTTGTCACTGAGAAGGGAGAAGATAAATGGGATATCATTCTTCTCCTCAAGTTTCTTACTGCTGAGTAGAAAAGATCTACATGTAAACATAATTATGCTACTGTGTTATTGGCAATATAATTAGGTCCAAATATTCCCTCATTGTAGTGAATTTCAGATTATTTCCTCCTTAAGGAGAGGACAGTGGAAAGCCTTCATCTAAGAAGGGACATTTGAGCCAAACCTTGAGGACCAAGTATTTTCCAGGGACAGAAGCAATTACCTGGAATTTTGGAAAGGAAAAAGTGTGAACCAAGGTCCCAAAGTCAAAACTGTGTATCTTGTTCCAGGAACAAAAAAAGGAGAATACCCTTCAGTTTCTCCTGGAGGAAAACTGCTGATAGTAGAAGAACCCCACTCTTCATGAATCTGTTGTTGATCCAGGCATTCATTATATGACCTGGCCCATGAAGGAGGAGCACGATGCACTTAACAAACAGACAGGCATGTAAACCTCCTCAGTAACCATGACCATGACTGTGCATGCCTCCCAAGTGCCTTTTAAGTCTCTATTCCCCATGATACATAACGCATCTTCTGGACATAGGTCCCCTAAGGGAATGTAACCTCAACCAACTGGCTCACTTTCTTCAAAGTCCCTGAAATCTGTAGTTAACTTCATAAAAGTCAGCTCATAGTGGAACAACAGGACTAAATGCTGGGAAGTCTGCATAGATCATTGATATAAAGCTCAAAAGCAGAAATTAAGCTCTATTTTATGAGCATGAAGAAGTAGTAATTACAACTATTAAAAAAAAAAAAGAAGAAAAAAGGGAGTGAGTACCATAGTATGCTCTTAAGATAAAGATATAGCTAGTGGACAGGAAGGGAAGGGACACTGTGGGTTTCTAGGTTATTGATAATAGTCAATGTTTTGACCTGGATAGAGGTTTCATGGGTGCTCATTTTACAATTCTTAATAAGCTAAACATTTTTGTTGTATGCTTCACAATAAAGAACAAACTCTTAAGACTAAAAGAACCATGGTATCTTCCCTGTCAGTAGAATCCTGGGTGAATTTGAGCACTGTCCCTAATATTCAAACAACAGAGAGCAATGCATGCACACCTATTAAGAGTACTTCCTCTTCCTATACCTTCTCTGGCTTTTGGCACCCAAAAATGATGCTCCCTTTTTGTGATCAAATAAGCCTCAATTCCTTAGCCAGTCCTGTGAATCCTTTGCATAGACATGGGATCTGATGGTAAAATGTAGTATAATCCCTGGAATTCCCAGGTCACCCTGTGGCCAATCCTGTTGAGGACTGGTACACACAGTATTGAAGTCCAGGAGATTCTGTTTGCCCTTGGACCCTTTGGACTTTCACTAAAAGGCATATGAACTATGGAATTAGTCAGAACTGGGTGTCATTGAGACCTAGCTCCACTTCCTGAAGATGACCTCAAAACTTCAGTTTTTTCACCTACAAAACAGGATGATAATACCTACTTCATTGTTTTTATTAGAATTAAGTGAAGCAACATACACAAAAATTCTGTGTCAGCCTTAACTAATGCAACTCATTATCTCCATTTGTAATGTCAGGGAGGTTCAGGTCATGGATATATACCACCCTACCTCTAATGACTGTTACCCCAAGACCCAGTCCTATACATCTGATAAACCCTGGTGCCCAGCCCCACCATTTGGGACCCCCAGACCACTGTATATCATTAGGATCATGGGTGCCTCTTCCCCAAGTTCCATGTTTAGTTTCTACTCCTTTTTTTCTAATACTATGTTCTTCATCCCTGACTGGGTATCTTGGTAACAACTGTGGCCAATACCATCACCTGGACTTGCCAGAAGATTTGGATCCTGCCCCTTTGGATCTCTTCAGATCAGATGTCCATCTGCTACACTTTGCAAAAAATATAAGTTGGCTCCAGGCCTCACATTACAAAACTAACAGTGCAATTACCTAAAAGAAGCTAAAATGTGACTTGGTGTGTGTTCCCCTAGGGGCAGATTCTGAGACACGCCTCTGAGAGCGATTAGATTGTTTGGAAGATGACACTAGAAAACACTGGGGAAGGTGTGAGGAGGTAAGCCTGACAAAGGAAGAAATCCAACAGAAGTTTTAGGAGCCAGTGTACACCATGGGCAGTTGAAGGGCAGGTCTTCTTGGGGACCCTAGGAGACAGTATAAAACACAATTTAGAATTACCAACAAGTTTGATCCATCAACTCCATGTCTATTATTGGTTGAGGACTTCTTCTGGGGCATTTACTCTCTGGTACTTCCATCTTGCCCTGCCCTTGGCTAGAAGGAAGCCACAGGTTTCCTTAATTAGCATCACTGGGAGGATGAGAGTGAATGCTGGGGGTCTGTATAGGACATTCAGTAAGGTAATTGCACTAGAAGAAGCTAAATGCTACACTCAACTATCATTAACATTGTTCCAGAATTTCACAAGGAAGTTTAAAGATCTATCACATATGAATGCCCCCCATGTTTTTCCAGAAAAAGAATGCTGATGACAGTCACATAATGGATTTAACCATTAGGAAAGCATTTTAAACTCAATGACTGCTAAGGAACTGCTTTAAATAACTTGGTGTAATTGTCTCCATTTGTAACAAAGGTGAAGTAAGGAAAAACAAAATGGATGCCATCCACCCTGGGGGAAAAATAGTTATCTTCTTTCTCCCTTAATTTTTTCCATAGCACTTAGCCAAGGGATTTCCCCAAAGTGACTTTTCCAAGCCATAACCACCTTCGCCATCTATTAGGTGCCAGACTCTTTACGTAGGATATTACAACAACCCAGAAATGGAGGTGGCATTATTCCTGCTGTATTTAAGCAACTTGCCCCACAGAAAGTAATGGTAACACCAGGATTCAAAAACAAGTTTGTTGACATTTAGATACCTGTCCTTTCTCCACACTACCTCCAGGGATGGTGTCCACAGCTCACGTGACCCTGAAGAAACTGACAAGATAATTATGCAGTGCAGCCTGCCCCTGCTCTGGGCTCTTTCTCACCACTAGGGAGCACCCTGCACCAGCTGTGCCTGCTCCCCTCTGTCCTCTGGAGCCAACTCATCAGACAGGTTTCTTCTGTGTGGGAGCGGGGGAGGGTGGCACGCTTGTCTAGACATCCTCAGCTGACAAAGAACGGCTCTCATCATGCTTCACACACCCTTTCCCCAGTGCATAAAGGCAGGCCAGCCTGGTCACTTTGGGGAACTTGGGAAACTCTGGGCTCCTCTGGTCATGGTTTTCTCGAGGACCCACCACTCGGTGCCAAAAGCTTCAGCAATCCTCTGCACCTTTCAGTCATTGTTCTTCCATGAGAACTAATCAGGTCCCACTATGGAAGGTGGCGCGTGGAGAAAGTCATTTGGACAATGGCAGGACCCTAGCATACGCATTCATGCTGTCCTCCAACACTGTGTGGCTGGGAGCCTGGGTAGGCTTCACTGATGTCAGCTCTTGGTGACTCATGCTGGGCCAGGCCTCCTAGCCATGTTCATCCCAGCCCAGTGTGGGACACAGGAGACTCAGTGTGGGTGTCCCAGCTTCTCCCCTAGGTTTTGAGAGCATGCGAAATGGGAAGGTGCACATGTAACTGAAGTCACTATAAAATATTCAAACTGTCATTCAAAACAGCAACATTTGGTGGAATAATCCTGACAAAATGTCTTCTTTCCAGTATCCCATGCATCTTTGTCTTCAGATTCAACAGATCAGTCATTTTCAGTGATTCTTGCCACCCCCTACCCATTCACTGTCCCCAGAATTATCAACCAAGCACTGCAGTTTCCATGCCTGTCCTATCTATTTTTGCTGTTAAATCTCATCCCCATGTCAACACACAGTCTGGCCACACTGTTGCTTCTAGTCCCATCTAGTCTGTGAAATCCCACAACATAGTCCAAGCTTTGGTCACTGCAGCAATGTGACCCTCTCCCCTCCATACTCCCATGCCACTGCTCACACATGTTTCTCAGCTTAGAGTTCTCCATGTTTGAAATCCAGCCCATCCTCCAAACACAGTTCGAATGCCAGCTTCTGTAAGAAAACTTGCCAGATTCCCCCACATGAAAGTGGCCATCCCTCCTTCTGACACCCAAGGTTACTTTATTTTCTGTCTCCCTCAGCCACTTCCCTTCAGCAGCCTGTTATAGACAATAGTTCAATTGTTTTTATCTCCTATGTTAGAATATACTTTTCTGCTGGATAGGTGGCAAACCCAAGCTTTGTGAAACATAGAACAAGATGTTAAAGATTGTCCAGTCATGGGGATGCCTAGTGGCTCAGTCAGTTAAGTGTCTGCCTTCAGCTCAGGTACTGATCTCAGGGTCTTGGGATCGAGCCCTGTGTTGGGCTCCTTACTCAGTGAGGAGCCTGCTTCTTCCTCTGCCTGCCACTCCCCCTGCTTGTGCACTCTTTCTCTCTCAAATAAATAAATTAAAAAATCTTTAAAAAAAAAAGATTGTCCAATCATATCCTGTCCAACTATTAAATGAAAAAATTAGGGCGCTTGGGTGTCTCAGTTGGTTAAGCGACTGCCTTCAGCTCAGGTCATGATCCTGGAGTCCCAGGATCAAATCCCACATCAGGCTCCCTGCTCAGCAGGGAGTCTGCTTCTCCATTTGACCCTCCCTCCTCTCATGCTCTCTCTCTCATTCTCTCTCTCAAATAAATGAATAAAATCTTTAAAAAAAGAAAAAAAATTTGAGAGCATGCGAGAGATCATAGAGACCTAATCCTGCATTTTCTGTTTCATCACTCGCCATGCCACCTCTCAACGCCTCCTGCATGGAAGAAGAGGCTCTCCACATACCATTTTGAAATGGTAAAAGAGTCCTGAGTGGCTAATTCCTATAAAGAGATTCGAACGGTAGGGAGGCACTCGGTTCTGTACTTTTCACCCGTCTCCCCTTTGACACCGACAACACAGAGGAGACTGATTTCATTGCAGTATCATCTATGGTAATATTGTTAAATACTAGAGATCATCAAAACATCAATTGAGCACTTAATTGCGCAAGCCACAGTGGCTGGTGAATTAAGGTTATTATCATCTTCACTCCTCATGACAACCCTGCAAGTGAAGTGATTATTCCCTATGTATAGCCAAATAAATGAAAGCTCAGAAAGATTTGGTAAATAAGCCAAGATTGACTTACCCATTCCCTGAGACCCATCACTCTGCCATCCACTCCCTTCATGAAAGCGGGTTTATTTTACAGAACTAAGCACAGAAGGGATGCTAAAGAGGGCAAGGGAACGCTCACATATCTGTTGAAATAATAAATTGAACCAGAGTCCTCTGCGTGGTTCAGGGGCACAGTGACCCTTCGGAGAGGGTTAGCCACCACTTTCACTTTACGTTGGGAACGTAACACATAAATGTGTGAGAGGATCATTCAGACGAGCTAGATAAGACAGCATCCTATCTATAAATGTGAATATAGCTATTCAGAGAGGCTGGATCAAGTCAGCAGTTAATGAAATGAAGGGCATTAGGAAATGTTGGAATGATGAGCCTTACTTTGCTCCCAGTGTCACCATCATGATCAATTTCAGGTTACTTACGCATCTCTCTTCCCTTCTTGGACTTCTGTGGTATTATTCTCACTAACTCTGCGATTGGTTGCTACGTCTCTTCCGAAGATGGAAAAGCTTTTCTTAAGAAAGCTGTGATTCATGCCCTCTTGCCACCCTCCCAGGGCTTGCCAGACCGGGGAGGTTGCACTATTGCTGCTAGAAGGCAGATGGACATTCCAGTATGACCGGGGAAGCATTTGTTGTAAAGAAGAAGCTACTGTTCCGGAAAAGGAAACTCACTAGGCTTAGAGTCAAAACACACAGGAGACTCTGGTTAGAAGCTGGAGGACTGGCAAGTTGCTCCACCTTTCTGTGCCTCAGTTTACTTGCCTTTAAAAGGGTATGACAGAGCTGACTTTACAGAATATTTGGAATTAGGTGCCTTGCACAGTGTTCTCTAATAAAAATATAGTATGAGGCCGCAAATGGAATTTAACATTTTGAATTGCTGCCTTAAAAACAACTGAAATTACTGTTGAGAACATACCCTATTTAATCCAATGTATCAAAAATATCATCATTTTAATGTATAATCACTATAAAACATGATAATCCATTTCTCAGATCCATACCTGAGAAGTTAAGTATGTGTTAGGATTAGTCTAGATTTAGTGCCTTCCCTGATCGTAGCGGCACAGAACCACACAGGTTTGAGAATGAGCTTTCACCAAGTCAACACATATAGCCCACGTCCTATTTAATAATTTGCCTTTTCCAGTGTGGTCAGTAACTTTCATGTGATTCCCACATGCGATTGCATTTCTCTTTTTCACCTGGAGGCCTCCCTATAATAGTTCTGATATTTTTTTTTTTTTCTAGTCAGGATTTCACTTAAAAATAAAAACAAAGCAAGCAACTACACAGGAGCAAACCATTCGGGAAGGGCTGGCAGCGGATCTGCTGACCAGTATGGCCGTGTGTGTGACCGGGCTGGTGGGCTCTGAAGAGCCATCTCCATGCAAACCTTACTCAGTGAGAAAAGTCTCTCTGTATTCACCCAGAACCACTCCAACCCCAGGAAACAGGAAGTCTGCAGCATTTTGACAACCGATTAAACTAGGTTATTCTAATGTAATGTGTGCATACTGAAAAGTGTGTTAACCTCTTCAATGTTTTCACCAGAAATATACAAAGGGAAAGTAGTGACCTAGGGGCATGTCACATAGCGATGACTTACAGAGAGTTTCCTGGCTGGTTAGTGAAACCCTCTCTGCAGTCAGGAAGACAAGAGAGTTTGATATCCCAGCAGAAGAAGCTACCCACACACCCCAATTTGAAGGTCAGACACAATGAAAAATCTCAAGTTAATGCTTAGACTACGGGGGCGCCTGTGTGGCTCAGTCAGTTAAGCATCTGACTGTTGATTTTGGCTCAGGTCATGATCTCAGCGTCGTGAGATCAAGTCCCACATCAGGCTCACATGCTAGGAGTAGAGCCTGCTTAAGATTCTCTCTCTCCCTCTGCCCCTTCCTTCCTCTCTAATACAAAAAAAAAAAAAAGCTTAGACTATGAAAAAAGCAGCTTAAGTGAGTGAATCTTTAGTATGTTTGCTACCTCTGTGAGGTATTATATGAAAATTCAGCTCACTTTATTTTAAATGATGAAGGACAGACCTAATGCTTTCTTTAATAAATAAAGTTAATATTGAATGAAAAGTAACCCACTTCCAAAGTACAGTCACACTGAAATGAGAGGTGGACAGGAACCCACAGAACAGAAAGGAAAGAATTGAGTGATGGACAGACAGACAGGAACAGAGAGAGGTAACAGCAAGTTGCTTTCACACATCAATGTACATGTGTGTAAATTCAGTTATGTTTGTACATATGTGTGTACAGACATGCATATATGTATATTTATACACATAAGGTTTTGTTTTTGTTTTTGTTTTTTGTTTTTAACCTTCTAGAGGGATAGTTCTTGCTTTCTTATCATTTAAAAGTCTTATTTTGGACTTATCCAAAGAGGCTTTTAGACTGAGTTAGAGCTACATGTGATGGCCAATGAATGACTAAGGTCAAGTTCATGCCCATGTACGCACTGATAATTGTGTCATAATGACCACATCATGCCTGCAATTTTAAAGCAGTGTTAATTTCAAGATCATTACTTCAGAGATATTAAAATGTGAATCAATGTGCATCTTAAATTGATGAAATGAGGAATTTCCTTCTTTGAACTTCCTTAGAGCCTGGGTGGCATACCTGCCGTATCTGTTTTATATGTAAACCCCTATGGTGCTTCTAAACAATGTTGTTTTCCAGGAATCATAATGTAGTGGAAATCTCCAGGCTTTGGAGTCACATACTAGCTCTAAGTCCTTTAGGCAATTCTACTTAATAGCGTTAATGTGTAGGTATTTTAAAACAGTGCATATAAATCATTGAATTCGATTCCTGGCACATGGTAAGCATTACAAATGATTAGTTTATTGAAAAAAAAATAATTGATGCTAGAACTAAGGAAGAGGGAGAGAAAGCCTTCTTTCTTTCCATCCTCCTCCTATCACCTTGTGTTGATACGTCAGATGCGGGAGGGGCTGGATAGTATTTGTTTTCCTTCAGTTACCCCAAAGGTAAGCAGAACAATAATGTGATCAATTAGTCAGGCCTAAGCAATCCTTACACAGGCTTCAAACCCAAACCACAGGTGATTTGTGGCTCTTTTTACCTGATGAAAAGGAAGAACAGAATGTGGTTAACACAGGAGAGTTGCATGCCATCCTCTAGAAGTTTCTAACATCTGTGGATTATGGCCCAGCTGTGTCCAGTAGCAAGAACACTATGCCAGGAAACTACAGGATAAGATAAAGGAACAAACAAAGGTCACTTTTTTGGTTAAAACCAACCAACCAACCAAAAAAAAAAAAAAAAAAAAAAAAGCCCTAGCTTCCTGATGTAATCCAATTTAATGAGGTGTAGAAATCCAGAGCTCTTTGAAATTTTAAAGCAATTACAACATAAATGACTCCAAAGTAAGATGATCTTATTATGGTGAGGCCATAAAATGCTAACTTCCGAATGTCAGGAAAGCAGAATGATTTTTGGCTGGTGTGTCAAAATTTATGGGAGGTTTGTGGAACTGTCGGCACCTGATTACCCTTGGAGGATAGTTTATTGCACCAAATGCAGCATTTCATTTAGGACTGCTTTTCATATTATTTTTAAAGAGGGTGGGTACCTGTTTCCATGCATCCTGAAAGTTCCTTTCAGAATGGTGCACAATTTGGTAGAGGGCAAAAAGAGAAGATTTCAGTTTCTGTTGATAAATTGGGCCAAACTGTCTTATGAAAACCCCAATCAGCCACCCTGCCCTCTACTTGGTTGTACTAACACTGTGGTTCTCAAAGTGTGGTCCCTAGAAGCATGAGCACCACACGGGAACTTGTTAAAAAACAAACACTTGCTTGGTCTTATCCCAAGACTTACTGAATAAGAAACTCTGAATTTGTTTTAACATAACCCTTCAGGGGATTCTGATGCACACTCAAGTCTGTGAACTAGTACAGTAAGATTTATCTTGTTACCGGACCCATCAGCCTACTTTAAATGTAGGAACGGACTACTGGTCCCCCCGACACACACCACCTACATGCCCAGTATATTCCGAAGCCAACAAGATTTAGGAAGTTCTGATGCCCCACATCAAAATCAGTCTCAACTCCCAAGACTACTTATTGCAGCTCTGACCTTGTGGCCCTTGACTGGTCATTGGTCACTCCACACATACGTATTGGGCACCTACTGCATGCCAGACCTCCCTCTAGGCATTGAGGAGCAGTAAACGAGGCAACTGAGTGTCTGGCTCCCAGGGGACACATTCCAGGGGAGAGAAGACAAACAGGAAAAACAAGGGGCGCTGGACCCCTGCCTCTCTCATGAGACCAGATCATTTTTGAATAACCTTGCATGTTACAGATACTTGCTGAGCACTGACTCCGCGCCAGGCGCCGAGGAAACCAATCACAGAGGGGAGTAGCAATGCCCCTTGAGGAACTCACACGTCTGGGGAAAGCATTTACAAATCGAGCTGATTTGTGTTTCAACTGATAGAAGGAAGCCTCAGTCTCCTGGGGCCATTCAGCAGACTTTGCAGAAGCTGGTGATGAAGGAGTTTCCAATGTACCATGAAACAGAACCTGAACTTCGTGAAGAGAATGTTCTCCAGAGATGACTGTTCTGGTAACAGGATCTCTAACTGACCTCCTATGTCTGAGGTTCCCTCTGCTGCCCAGACCAGAGCCTGGGGCCTCCCTTCCCTTTGCCATATGTCCTCCAAACCCACCTCCTAAGAGACGAGTCTGGAATTTTCACCTTGGATCTGGCTGCCTGCTGACTGATCTCCCAGATGCTACCTGCTGCACCTCCCAATTGTCTGCCAGGCTGCTCGGGAAAGGGGGGTTGTCACCCTATGTTGGAGTGTCACCATAACCCCCGAGAGGTCTCCTACCCAGTGCACTGCACTTGAATTTCTGTTATCTACTTGCTTTCTGTTATCCTTGGCCTCTAAGAACACATGCTTCAGTGTGACCATCCCCCTGTGGTCTATACCAGGGGCAGAGGTTAGTCCGAATTCAGTGATGTGCTGGTAAATATTTGACAACAGCTCTCCAGGAAAAGGAAAAAAAAGTCCCAATTTGTAGCATCTGCAGGGTTTTGTGGTGTAGAAACTCCCATCGTGGCCTGTTCTAAGTGCCCGCAAGAGAGCTGGGGAGAGAGAGGGCATCCCAGCCCTGAGCAGCAAGCCTCAGCACATCACAAATCTACCCTGACATGCAGCAATTAACCTTTTTTTTTTTTTTTTTGACTTTACATACCAAGTCAGAAGGCACACAAAACTGTTCCCTGAGGAAAATACCTCCACTGGATTTTTTTTTTCCCTGAGATTATAAAATCCATAGCTGTTTCTTCTGAGGGAGAAGACCCAAGCAGAGAAGACCCACGCAGGGATTGCTTATAGTCCAGGCACTATGTTAACCGAATGTTCCTTTAGATCTTTACCTGATGTTCCTTGTTCACTGATGGTGTTGACATGCTGGTGTGAAGATTACCCCTGACACGGGTTTGTAAGCCCTGCAGAAGACTTTAAACTTTGAGTTCCCTGTTACTCAAAAGTCTGGATAATGACAGCAGAGAGAGGCAGTCCTTAGGAGAAGCAGAAAGAAAGGACATGCTGTTTGCTGGACATTCCCTCCCGAAAGTCCTACAGGGACTATAAAGGATAATTTTGTCATTGGGTCCAGTGTGTCCTTGGTGATGGAAGTGGCTAACTCCTAATGCAGATGGTATCAGATGGAATTATAAGAATGAAGGCATTTCTCAGAGATCCAATCA
Organism: Mirounga leonina; assembly: GCF_011800145.1. Lineage (NCBI taxonomy): Eukaryota > Metazoa > Chordata > Mammalia > Carnivora > Phocidae > Mirounga > Mirounga leonina. The sequence continues at coordinate 3,579,624 of NW_023270305.1, forward strand.
TGGTAATGCATGAGAGCCAGAGCATTGGAGGAAATATTATTGCAGGAAGAGGACAATTATATATTTTCCAGGTATTAACCGCAGACCACTTAATATTCCGAAAGAAAGGATGTGATTTTACAATGGAGAAATGCTACAGATTCTACCTTAACCAAATAATCAAGCATCACTAACAGTGAGACCACCTTACTTAGGTGTCTCTTGATGTGATTAACAGCATATGACTTGCCTCATAAAGTATTCTTGCTAAAAATGTCTAACCTGAATGTCTTTGTGATGCAACACACAGATGCATTCAGATTATGGAACATTCTACAAGACAACTGGTCTGGATTCTTCAAAAAACCTCAAGGTAAGAAAAGCAGACATTAAAAAGAGATTTAATCACAGATAATGCCTAGAACCTGGGTTGGAAAAAGCAAAACAAAACAGCTAGAAGACATTTTTTTTTATTATGTTATGTTAGTCACCATTCAGTACATCATTAGTTTTTAATATAGTTTTTGAGATAATTTAGAAATTGGAATATGAACTATATATTAAATGACCTTATGGAATGATTGCTAATTTTCTTGGGTCTGACAACTGTGTAGTGGTTATAATGGAGATGCTCTAATTCTTAGGAGACACATGCTGGAGTATTTAAGGGAATGAAATGTCGAGATGTCCATGAATATTTCAGCAACCCCCCCCCCCCCCCAAAAAAAAAAAAAAAATCCCTGAATTTCTCTATTTCTAGCTCACTTCTACTCTCTCTCTAAATGGGGAGACAAAGTTAAGTGCTGCAAACTAGTAACAACCGGTGAATTTAAGTGACCGAGCATGGGTGTTCATTGCATCATTTCTTAAATATCTTATTTTGAAATCATTATCATTGTACTATTTTTTAAAACTCTCTGTAGGTTTAAAATTTTCCAAGATTAAAATCTGAAGAACTTTGATTTCCCCAGGAAGTCTTTCTCTAGGTAAAGTTGGGCTCTCCAGGTGTACAGCACCTGGTATTTATTCTTTGTGGATGGTGCCATGGTGGAAAGTTCACATTTAGCCCTGTTAGAAGACAAACTCAAATAGTACACAGAGTTAGTTTTCTTCCTCACTGTGCCCTCAGTGTCCAGAAGAGTGTCTGGCCCAAAGTGGACACTCAGTAAGGTTGGGTCACTGAATACACGACATTACCCTTTCAGATAGCAGCCCTGTGTTTGACACCTAGTACAGACGTACAGACACTGTCCCTAATCAACGTCAGAGGCTTTCTGGCTGACTTAGATCAACTTGAAAGAATTAAGAGTCAAACACAAGACTTTAAAGGGTTTTGTTTTCCTCAAACAAACTTGGCTACTGCAACTCCCACAAAAGTCCATGAGGCAATCAGCTCTCTTCTTGAGGTCTCCAAAATATTTGCCCCAACCAAGGCATGAGCTACAAGCTATATGGGGAACACTGATTTATGATTAAAGTTAATGGATGGTTTTTTTTCTTTGATTAATGGATAAACAGATTTTCAATGGGACTTCAGAGAAGATAAAATATTTTCTAAAATTATTAAAAGGAGACAAAGTCCTAGGTGAATATTGCATTTAAGAGATTGAAGAATAGTTTAAAATTATTTAGTTCAGCAGTTTTCAAAGTGGAGCCCAGGCGTCCCTCAGAGTTGTGATGAGGGCTGCCTCAGGTAGAAGATGAGAGGGTGTGGGCACCCACACTCCATTCATGCAAAGCAGCTTTCCTTTTAGGTTTTACATACTGTGCTTCCACATGAGATTCTCTGTGAGGAAAGTATTCTGATGCCAATACAAAGAGAAAGTTTTAAAACCACTGTAGTGGCCAAGTGCAAGCTGCCCCAAGAGGGACCACTTTGGCATTGACATTATTTTGAGTTAAAAGCAATCCAAACCCAGCAGATTCAGGAGAAGCTCTTTACCTACCCCTCAACTGCCTGCTTGTACCAGGAAGAAAGCTATTAACAGAGATTCCTCTTCACCTAAGAAAGCTAAGAAATGTATCTGCATAATAAGGCAACTTTTGTTTTCCAAACATCTCCTTTTAACTTACTGCTAATGGTCTTTCTCCTTCTTGTATCCTTAAACCCCTACCCCTCTCTTTAGCTCATATAAGTATTATGGCCCCTCACTATCTTTGGAATTTCCATGTCTGTGTGGATTCCCTTTATAGAGATCATTAAAGTTGATTTTCTCCTGTTAATGTGTCTCATGTCAATTTGATTCTTAGTCCAGCTAGGAGGACCTTAAAGGATAGAGGAAATCTTCTTCCTCAAAACTACCAGTCTGTATCACTTCCTCTGACACTCATATCAGCCATAGTTCAAGAGGTGGAATAGACAACTTCTCTCCGAATACATCTGTTTAAGGTGATCAAGCTGCACTCCATTGTCAGGCTATAAAGTTCTCTCCTATATTAATAGAAAATCTGCCTTCTCAAAGCTGTAATCCAGCCACCTTAGCTCTGTATATGGAGGATACATCCAACAAGTCTAATCCTTGTCTGCGACAGTCCCTTGGAGAACCAAAGGCAGCTGTCATAACAATGTAGATCTGTAGGTCTCTATGTTGGCTTTGAGTTAATGCCCGTCCCCCAGCTCTGTCCCTGCAGACCCTTTTGTCTAGATATACTTTCTTTCAACTCTTATTTAGGTATTTTACTAAGCACACACAATCTTCTTTTACCACAGTCCCTATTGCTTTGCCCCTCTACTCCCAATACTCATTCTCTGAATATAGGTCGGTTTTTATCATTCTTAAAAAAAAATTTTGGCATCATGAAAATGATCCACCCCATAACACATCCATACCCACACCGTTATAATCAAAAAAGTGAGTCTGAATTCCTTTCTGACAGATCCAGTGGTCCTTTTAATGCGGCCTTGCTCTTTTTGGACTTCTGACAGAAGCAGAAATATAACAAGGCAATTACCAGTTCCTCTGTTATCTGCCGTCTTGGGGTGATTAAATCTGAGGTGTGTATTGTTTGCATTGTTTCTGAAGCTGCTGTAGAAGAATCCAATGTTCTAGAAGTCAAACTTGAGCTTGTTTACAGGAAGAGCTTTTCATCATGAACTCCTGACACCCCTGGGTGGTTTTCTGAGTGTTTTCACAAATCCTTGTTACACGGCTACCACAAACTGGTAAAACAGGATTTAGGTGTATGCTGCATGATGGGTTGGCACAGTTGATAATTTTTGAGATTGAAATTCATCTTATTTACTTATTTCAAAACTCTTTGCCATACTGGCATGATTTATCAATTTTGGAAGACAAATAATGGTCTTGCAATTCACCTTTAAAAAGATTGTTTCATTTTTAGTCATTATGACATAATTTTAATAATGAAAATGATTTTAAAAAATAAGGGATTAAGAAATATTTTAGGAAACCAGAGGAGGTTAGGTGGTACAGTTGGTTAAGCATCTGACTCTTGGTTTTGGCTCAGGTCATGATCTCAGGGTCATGAGACTGAACACTGCTTTGTGCTCCCTGCTTGGGATTCTCTTTCCCTCTCCCTCTGCTGTTCCCTACCAAGTGCTCTCGCTCTCTCAAATAAATAAATAAATCTTTTTTTTAAAAGAAATATTTTAGGAAATCGAACTTAAACTACAACATGTAATTTTTTTTAGCAAAACAGCACAAAAATGATTGATTCCCCAGTGCAAGTTGGGTGTCTTTCTGGAACAGAGTCTAGGAACGAGTGCATCTAGTGTAGGGGGAGAGGTTTAGGTACATAGCTAATAAGAAGGAACATTATTAAGCCAACTACTATGAGCTTAATACAACAAGGAAGTTCTCTGTTGTAAAATACACATTTCAGAATTATTCCCACCAAGAGTGAGAGGGCTGGGGTGTGTACACTCAGAGTCATTTGGACATTGATTAGGAGTATCCCCATGACAGAGACTGTAGTGCTGGGAAATTTCTGGACTGTGTTGTTGGCCGGAGTAGGTTCTCCCAGCTTGAGAATAGCCCTCAGAGATGCAATTGCTGGTCACTGGAAGTCAGCCTGCCTCTCAGGTTATGAGCAGGGAAACCAACAGCATGTGTTACGAGCCCATTTATTTTCAAATGAGGAAGATATTGAAAAACAAAGGAAGAAATAAACTAAAAACACATTCACAAATACATACATATTATATACACATATATATGCATACATTTCTCTCTAGGTATATATCTATCTAGATAGACAGATAAATATATATACACGTGGATAAAGATCAGACTGAATATTCACACTCTAGCTTCTGTATAGTTCAGAAAATCCATCGTATTGCAGTGATAATATTTTATTTTTTAATTTATTTTTTGTATTAACATATACTGAATTTTTCATTTCAGAGGTAGGAGTCAGTGATTCATCAGTTGCATACAACACCCAGTGCTCATTACTTCAGGTGCCCTCCTTCATGCCCACCTTACCCAGATGAACTGCTCAGTACTATCTTTGTGATATTAACTGAAGATCCATCATTTAGAGTTTGATGTGGCTTCCCAAACAGGTCTAAAACATTCCTCTGAAGTTAATGAAGGGGTACTTCTCACATCTCAGGCTACAGGGAGGACTAAGAGCTATCACCTCCTACACCACAGTATAAATGAGTTTCATTAGATTCCATTCTTCCTGATACATATGGGAAGCAGCAGTGTGGGAGGAACAAAAGATTGCTGAAGTTATTAGGCGAACTCCTAATGATATGCCTGATACTCAGCCCCTGCCATTCTTCAAGTACCTACTTCTAGGGTTATCTGTTCTGCTATAAAATCTCACTTCTTGAGCCTTATCCCTTTGAGCTCAGGGCAGCATCTTATCCTTAATGAGGGCCAATTTCAGAGATCCGGATGTGGCAATGAAACTAACCATAATCAGCCGACTGGCTATGTTCCCTGGTCTGCCCTTCCAGTAATTAGCCTCCTGCCTCTTTCCTGCGCCCTTGTACTTCACAGTTATGCCCCCCTACTCCACATCCACACCTTCCTACTCACACCTGTCTTTTCCCCTGGGCCTGAGTCCCTGACTTGAAAGGCAGTGCAATACCTCAGTTTCTCTTGGCAGGAACTGCTATCTGTCCACTCCCTCCCCCTTCTAGCCTAGAAACTGAGCCTCTGTGAAATCTGGCCAGGTGCTGCCCTCTATGCCTGCCTGGCTTTCTTCTATTTCCAGACCTCCAAGTCCCAGCTCTCTGTCTGGCACCTCTCCCTGGCTTTCTTGAACCCCACCTTTTCTCTCAACAAAGAACCCAAGGCGGTTCCTATTTCAGCTTCTCCCGCATCACACCTGCCCCAGGATCCAAGGCTCAGGGCAGCAGATGATCAGCAACCAGCAGGTACGAGGAAGGTTCAGGGCAAGAGAAAACAGAAACCAGATGATATTGGGACCAGCGAAGTAAAACAGAAGCTGCAGCTTTTGCCTCTGCCATGGATGCATTTATGCCCCTTCTATCCTCGGAATAGAGTTACCTTCAGGAGCAGACACACACTAGCAGAAGCTTGGGGTGAGAAGCTAGGCTATGACTGCTGTAGGCACCTACTTTGCATTTGACTTTTATCCCTGGAATTAATACCCATGGATAAAAATAGATTTTCTTTTGAGAACTTTACCTTGGTGGCATATGTTCATCATTAGAGCTCTTAAAAACATGAGATTTTATTTCCCTTATCTAATAGCAGAAAATGGCCCAAAGCTCAAACTCAGTGAAATAAATGTTGTATTTTACTTTTATCTAAAAATTTCATCTGTTTTTCAACCTGTCACAACATAGTGGGACAAAATGAAGAGCCGATTTTAATACACGGCTAAGTGAGACCTAAAGGCTGGAAAACACTCTTATGGCCAGAATGCTGGAGTCCCTGCTCATCCGCTTCAGCCCCAAGGGAGAGCAGGAAGTAAAGACCTTCGGCCTGAAGTCTGAGCTGGCAAATTCCTCAGCAAAACTGGCTCTCCCCTGCCTATTTCCAGGCAACTCAATCCCCCCAAGCAGGTCTAGTCTGGAGTCCTCATTGTTGCTCCAAGCGGTAACATATGTGACTGGTAAGGCCTTGGGGACATCTGTGCCCTGTGAGCCACACCTCCCTGTCACACCCCATGGTGCTTTCCTCACTCCTGATGTCCTCCAGGTCCCTCCTGGGATAAGTTCTGGCTCTGAAAGCGTTTCCTTTCTCTACAGGCTGGGCCTATGAGCTGCTGTTTGCTAAGTCCTCTTCCTGAGAGCTCGAATCTTCTCCATGCTTGTCTTTAACAAGCCTCTAAACCCCCCCACCCTGGCTCCTCTTAAACACACACACATGCACACACACACACACACCACTCCCAAGTGCTGGCTATCTCAAAAGACATAGACCAACTGGAAACACAGTGCAGGCATCCAGCCATGCTCGCCCATAAGCATCATCATTTTCAGTAAAAGTTCTTTATCTCGAGCACCATATTCTTGATTTGTTTCCCTGAAATGTAACTTAAGCTCAAAGCACACTCCACTTCTGTGCTTCCCTGGATGCTATAATTGTGACTGTTGGCTACCAGTCACCAGCCAGCTTTAGAGCCAGGCCAGTCCCTGGAGCTGCCTTCTGATTCCTGCTTCTTGCCAACCATCACTAATGAGATTCCAGAATGCCTTATGGATGAACCCACATGCATTACAGCTGCAGCTTGCCTATCGTTCTAACCTTCCCAAGAACCTGATAGGACATAAGAGAAACATTTTTATCTTTTTTACAGATGATAAAACCAAGGCATAGAGAATAGTTCAAGATGCCCAAGGCCATCTATTGGGAATATGTGACAACAAACTGGTGTCAGAAAAATAAATCACTTTCAACAATTTTTTTTCCAGAGCCACCTGGGTCCTCAAAATCAGGAGTGAAAAGCCTTCCCACTAGCAAAACCCATAGACCACCAATTTCTATTAAGTATTTATGGGTGGAATAAAGTCTGCCCCAAGCAGGCAGCCATTTCATATGCAGAACCAGTTTAAGTTGGTTTATATCTTCTTGTCCATCAATATCACTATTTCTAAGAAATGTAAATCCATATATCGGCACTGACTTGTGTTCATTCCTAATGGCAAGTTGGAGAAAAAAATAGCTGAAAAGAGCTCTATATCATTTTTTAATTATGAAGCAAAAGTGACAGTTCATCTGGAATATTGTCAAGCCAGGATAAAAAGATGATCGAGATTTGGTTTCTAAAAACATTTCTGAAGGAAAAAAAAAAAAAAAAAACTTACTCTGAAACACACAAAGGCCATATTAAAGGCCAAGAGTTGTGTAGCCATTTTCCCCAAGGGATATGGCTTTGGTTTTGTTTGCTTTACTTGCACATTTGCATGACACAAAAATAGGACACAGATATTTTTTGCTTCCTGACCAAAGATTTTGAAGCCAAAAGATCTAATGTTTTATGGCATGGTAACGGCCATGAGATATGGAAGAAAAGTAGAGACGCATTTTGTTTTTGGTACCTAGCTTTGCTGCTGATATGCAGATATAAGTCTCTTAGCTACAGTGCAGGACACATTTTGTCTAGTGGTTACCATTCCTGAAATAAGGACTGGTCTGAAAAGGACTCTTGCCGGTGGTGGGTACTACACTCTAGCCTTTGTTTAAAACAACGACAGCAAAAAGTACTTGTCTTCAAGAAGCTCGGAACTTCGGAGGACAGAAAACAAGAAGCCAGATGGATCACTGGGCCATAAGGTAAGTGCAGTAACAGGATTGAGCCGGGGCATGGAGGGCTTCCAAGGAAAGTGCACCCCCAGCCACAGGGGCCAGGGAAAGTGCTGGAGGAGGTGAGCTCTGCACAGCTTTTCCACTTTCCCTTAATATTTTCTGTAAATGCAGGTTACAAAAGATGTTATCAGAAGTTGCTTCCATCTGCGAGGCAGCATGATACAAAAATTTGATCATGGCGGCCCAACAGCTCAATCAGAAAAGGCCAGTCCCAGTGTAGGGATGAATGCACCATTTTCAGATGCCACTTCCTAAAAATGCAAATGTAAAAATACTGACCAGGCAGAAAGGGAGGCAGAGAGGAATGCAAAGGATTCTCAGAGTGAAAGGCATGTAGGTTTTCTATAACTTGTGCTAAAGCAGAAGCTCTGGTTGTTCATTTCCCCCACTCCTAAAAAAAAAAAAAAGGTCCCTTTAATCTTTAGAACTAAGTTTGTAATTAAGAGGTCAGGATAGAAAAAGGGGTCCAGAAGGAAAGCTGAAGTATTACACAGCTAAAGAGGATCTGCCTACTCTTTAAGAATACAAATGCGTCCCTCTTAAGGGCCCCTTCCATTAATATATGTGTGAATCTGAATAAGCCACAGTAATAGGATTTATTATGTTTCCTATATACACACCACACTGTACAGTTGCAGAAATGGTACAAGGATTGCTGGGTGAGAGTACGAGGTCAGCCATGGGTTGCAGCGGGCAGTATCTCTATCTACAGCTAACTATATCCATATCATTTGTTCTCTATTGGTCAGACATCAAATGTGGTTTTCTGTGAACAGATTCACCTGCTTCTACAACACAGATAATAATGGTAATAACACAATTCCCCGATTTTCAAGATATTTTATGTCAATTGTATGAGCTGTATCTTACAACAATCCCAAGCAGACAACACAGGCATGACTGACTGAATCCCCTAAAGCAAGATGATTTGGCTAAGGTTGGGATCAGTGATGGCAGTAAAACTAGCCACTTAATAGGAAACCTAAAATAGTTTGACCAGAGTTATCCCTGGACTTTGCCTAGGGGATGCTAATAGGTGAGAAGTTCAAATTCACAGCCCTTGCCAGAGACAAAAGAAAAGAAAAGAAAAGAAAAGAAAAGAAAAACAACAAGCAAAACAAAACACCCAAAAAACAAAAACAAAAACAAACAAAAAACAGCCTCCAATATATAGTTCCTTTACCTTATTTTTTTTCCCCTTTCAAGAATGTCTACTTCCTCAAGTAAGCCTAAATTCATAATGATCGATTTTGGAATTTTTAGTCCATTGGTATGTTTTCCTCTCCCTCATTTTTTAAAATAACAACTTTAGGGGCATCTGGGTGGTACAGTCGGTTAAGTGTCTGACTCGGTTTGGGCTCAGGTCGTGATCTCAGGGTCGTGAGATTGAGCTCCGCGTTGGGCTCCACGCTCAGCTCGGAATCTGTTTGAGATTCTTTCTCTCCCTCTCCTCTGTCCCTCCCCCTGCTTGTGCTCTCCACCTCTCTCTCTCTCTCTTAAAATAAATAAATCTTTAAAAAAATAAATAAAATAACAAATTTATTGAAATAGAATTCACACACCATAACTCACCTATTAAAATGTACACTTCAATAGTTTTATGTATCATGCAATTTACCTAAAGTGTACAATTCAGCGGGTTTCTAGTATATTTGCAGAGTTGTGCAACCACCACCATAACATCTTTAGAACATATTTTATCCCTAAAAGGATTCCTATAGCCGTTAGCAATCTATTTCTCTCCACTGCCTCCCATCATCCCCTGACCATCACTAATTGACTTCCTGTCTCAATGAATTTGCCTATTCTGGACATTTCATAAAATGGAATCATACATCATGTGGCATTTTGTGACTGGCTTCTTTCACTTACCATGATGTTTTCAAGGTTCATCTATGTGTGGCCTGTGTCTATACTTTATCCCTTTTCTTTGCTGAATAATATTCTACTGTATGGATACACCACTTTTATTTATCCATTCATCAACGGGTAGACACTTTGCTTCTACCTTTTATTATTATGAAAAATGATGCTATGAACATTCAGGTACAAGTCTTAGTGTGGACATATGTATCCATTTTCTTGGGTATATCACCAGGAGTAGAATTATGGGATCATATGATAATTCTGTTTAACATTTGATGAATTGCCAAACTGTTTTCCAAAGTGGCTGTGGGTTTTAAATTCCCAACTACAGTGTATAAAGATTCCAATTTCCCTGTATCCCTGCCAACATGTAGTATCAACTCGTTTTTATTAAAGCCATCCTAGTAGGTATAAAGTGTGATATCTCAGTGTGATACCTGAATTTGTAAAAGTCTACTAAAAATATGAACACTAATAGGGTATTTATGAACAGTAGTAATTACTGTCAATGTCTGTTGGTTTGGTGACAATGGCAGGAATGTACTTCAAAATAATGGAAGAGAGGGTAGGGTTGGGAAGGACAGTATAGATGAAGCAAGTCTAATTATGAGTTGTAATTGTTGAAGCTGGAGAATAAGCATGGACATTTATTATGCTGCTTTTTTCAATGTTTGGAATTTTCGATTTAAAGAAGTTTTTCCTTTTAAGTTTACTGCAATGTCACATTAGAAATGTTCAGCATGCTGGTGTGTAATAACACCTAGATTTGGAGAAGTGGGCTCATTTAAAATGATCACATATTCTCAAACCAATTTCTTATCCAACTCAGATTTAATTTACCTCTATAAAGCACGTACTTCCCCCCCCCATTTCCAGTAGGCTTATCAATTTCCTTAATGAAGAAAATGGAAATAAAATGGGAATTGAATAATTTTCTCTGATTTCATCATCTTTTGCTAGATTCCCCTTGACTCTCAGTGGTTTCAAACCTCTGAATAAATAGTGCTTTGTGAATGATATTTAAGACAGTCAGGAGCTTTTAAACTTTCTGATCGACATCCATGGTTAAAAATGTACTGCACAAAGCAAATCAGTACTCACATATATGTATATATAAATATGAGAAAAAATTTATCCTGCTTTTCTATTCTTCCTGAACACCTATATCATATTCTATTTACTTCTTTTTATTGTTATGTTAATCCCCATACATTACATCATTAGTTTTAGATGAAGTGTTCCATGATTCATTGTTTGTGCATAACACCCAGTGCTCCATGCAGAACGTGCCCTCCTCAATACCCATCTATTTACTTCTTAATTCTGGTCATGATACATTAAATTGATTTCATAAACACAGTGACCCATAGTTCAAAAAAGTGCTTTAACAAATATCATTTTAGATGGAAAAATAACAATCTCTTCTCTTTTTGACTCCATCTGACTCAAGCTTTCTTGAGATTTCCCCAACAACTGTGTTTAGTTAACAAAATGATCAAATAATTCTTCATTAAATCAAACCAGCCTCTCTAGTACTTTATTTTACTCACATTTCTTCTTCCATTAACATCAATATTTACATTCATCTCTTGTTCAGTGTTACACTGGGTCTTTGGTCTACTTTATTTCCATGTATGGCATAACAAGCCAGAAGTGGCTCAAAGACTAATAGAGACATCTAGAATATTTATATATTCTAGATGTCTCTCTCTATATATATATTAATTGAATACAACCTCCTCTGATTTCAATAAAACACTGTAACCAACAGTTATCAAGTGATTTGCATAAAGAGACCACCAGCATTGATACTAAATTCCAGAACTTCACATTCCCAGCCCAAGACCACTACACAAAGCTTCAATGGATGAATTTCTGATGATGTAAACAACTGTCATTCAGTTTTGTAAGAAGGGGTTATTATTGATGTAGATGCTTCAATTACTATTTCCTCTCCAAAGTCTGTTCGCAACACTAGCTAAACTGAAATCAAATGATAAGAAAATTGTGTCCCTCAACAAAGGGTAAAGAAAGAAAAATGGAACAATGCGTTATTGATCTTTTTTTTTAAAGATTTTATTTATTTATTTGAGAGTGAGAATGAGAGAGAGAGAGCATGAGAGGGGGGAGGGTCAGAGGGAGAAGCAGACTCCCTGCCGAGCAGGGAGCCCGATGCGGGACTCGATCCAGGGACTCCAGGATCATGACCTGAGCCGAAGGCAGTCGCTCAACCAACTGAGCCACCCAGGCGCCCAAACTTTTATCCCTTTTGCAGTGATTGTTCTGTCAGATTCTTCCCTAACTCTCTTTCTCTCTACTCTTCAAACCTTTAATACCTTGAAACCGTATGGGTTCTTTCTTCAGATCTACATGATGTTTCTCACAGGGCACTTAACACTCTGTCACTGAGGAAGAATATTGATCCTGGGAAGGACACTGATTTAAGTGTCGGTAGCCGATTGCATAGAAATGTAACCACATTGCATTCACTTGTTTAATCTCTTTATTCTGGCAAGTTGGCTCCCCCTTCCTTAAAAAAGAGTGATTGTATCTGCCTGTTACTGGAGAAAAGACATGTGAAACCACCTGTGTGGATACATCTCTCCATCAGAAACTGCTCTCCTATCACTGAGCTATATAAAGCCCTTTTAGGGCTTTTGAGAACCAGTATTGAATATGAAAGTTGAAGAGTTCATAAAATTGCTAGCTGTCTCTAACCAAATTCGACCAGTATGGAGATGTCACAGTAGTAATATAAGATTTGTCAAAGATCATTCTACCTAATGTATCCACCCATCCATTCTAGCAGTTATAAGAACATATCTGGCACTGTGCCCTTGCTGTGAAGAGAGAAAAGATTAACCAGACACTGATTATACTCTCGGAAAGGCCATAGTCAATAACAGAAGAGAAAACAAGACATTTAAATCAGATGATATAAAGAAGACCCCAAATGTGCTTAGAGACATAGTCACATGCAAGTGCCAAAATTAGCTCTGAAAGCAGAATAATATTTGGATAATTAATAATGCAGGGAACCTTTCAGGAGTGAGAAGAGAATGAATAAACTCTCCTGGGCAAGAAATCAAGGAACTCATGATAGGAATATATAGTGCATTCCAATTAGTGAAAGGACCACATGATGTTGTGTGGTTGGGATACAGTGTTGCCACACACCAAATCAGGTCAGCATGCCTGCACGAGGAGGGCCCTATTTGCGCGGGAGATGAGGTTCCAATGAGGGCATGTGAGTCATGAAACAAGATAGATTACTTGTGCTCATTCTTGTAACTCCTAATAAACAACAACAAGCAAAACCCCAAGCTCTTTAAAAACTGCATTAGTTGAAAGCAAATTGGAATTGTTTGTGGGTGCCTGGGCAATGCCCTTGATGGTCTCAAATATTTTTTTTTTTTTTAACTGTGATACCCAGGGTGCCTGGGTGGCTCAGTTGTTTAAATGTCTGCCTTTAGCTCAGGTCATGATCCCGGGATCCTGGGATCGAGTCCCTGTATCTGGTTCCCTGCTCAGCAGGGAGGCTGCTTCTCCCTCTCCCACTCCCCCTGTTTGTTCTCTTTCTCTGTGTGTCAAATAAATAAACAAAATCTTTAACAGATTAAATAAAAAGATAAAACTGTGATACCCATAAGAAAATAAAATTTCTACTGGAAAAAGATTAAGTTTTGGGGTTGGGATAAGACCAGGTTTCAAATCTTTTCAGGTTGTTCCTTTAACATATGTCATGTTATAGATAATATAACATGCAATACACAATAGGGACACCAAAGGTGTCAGAAATGCTCAAAAACCCAAAGTAGCCTACTGGTATACGATGCAGGATGTGCAGAAAATCTTGGAGGAAATCAGCAAACTTTCCTCCTCATCCTCTTTCTAGAGGTGCTTTGAAAGGGAAAGAAATGGTCTATAGAGGAACTGTTTCAGATCTTGTTAGGGAGAAGAGCAGTGGTATAGATGAGTTCCAAAGACATTTTCCTCCAGACAATGTACTGAAATATCAACTGTGTGTATGTATACACAGGATATACGGCAAACTTGAAAAGCAAAACCCGCCTTCCTCCCTCAGTGAATCGGTTCCCTTTCAGGAGCAGCAAGAGGCAAAATTGAGAAGACATGATAGGATTGTCAGAAGACACAGTCTCTCATTCCCACTTAAGAGAGACAAACAGCTTTCCAGAGGCAGAGAGAAGCCATCTCTAGGCAGCCAGCCCAGTCCTTCTAAACGGGGCTTCTATGTTTTATGGTTCTACCAGTTTTCTTCCTAACAAAGCAAATCCCTCTTTATCCTCAGAATTTCTTTGAGAGTAAAGGTGTTTTATACCAACCAAGTCCACCTTCTATAAAACAGAAGAGGATTTACCTTATAGCTAAGGAACTTAGAGCTGCTTAATTTCACAAACATGGGCTTAATTCTATATTAATATAAGATGCAAATATAAAATATTCTTTAACTTATAACAAACTCCCTAAATTGCATAAGCTTCAAGTCTTAAGGTGCCCCTGAGTATACAAGATACAATATTAGTGTGATCAAGCCAATTCTCTCTTTCAAACCCTCTGGCTCCCTGCTCCCTATGTATGAAGTGCCAGTGACTGTCATCTTCCTCCTCATTTGTCACCACTCCCTTCCACTCACCATTGCCTGTGTCATTCCTTGATCAAGCCATGTCACACTCTGGGAATCTTACACTAACGGTTTTCTCTAGCTGGAATGCTGCGTGCCCTGAAGTGCCCTTCCACCATTCAATGCCATTGTCACTTCTGCAAAGCTCTCTCGGGGTCTATAGAGACAAGATCTCCCAACTCCAGAGTATTTCCAGGGCATTTTGTCCATTGTCTATTCTAGCACATTCTATATTGCCTTGTAATTACCTATTGTGTGCCCCCCTCACGCACACCACAAGCAGGAGCACATCTTAATTATTTCTTTACCCTGAAAGCTTAGCAGAGTACCTCATACCAGATGGTGTTCAATAAGGAGCTGGTGGAATCACGGGTTCCAGGACCCCTCAAAAACCTCTACTCCACTTCATTCTGTCCTAACATATTGAGGTTAGACATGGGAGGAAATCACTCATTGATCCTGCTCTCCACCCACAAGCAAATTTTCATTTTCTCTCACATATCAACTTTATCAACCCTCCTGCTTTTATCCTCCACCTATTAGAGTCACAAAAACCTATTTCAGAATAATTCTGCAACATCATCTCCTCTTCCACAAGCTAAGGACATATGAAAATTTGAGTTTAATACGTAAATGCTGTGGATGAAAGTTTTCTAAATCATAAAGGCCGATTGAATTACTTTGGTTTATATCCACTCTAAAAGAAGCTGGGCAGTTTCACTGATTTTCAGTGGCAACCTCCATCCATATATCTGGGGAGGTCACTCGCCACCATGTATGCGGACGTGGGCAAACACTCTGACTCAGCAGGAGAGAAGGGGATGGTGATGCTGACCTCTATTTCCCCCACTGACCAATTCATCCATTCATTCCTCCAGCAAGCATTTATTAAATATCTACTAAGTGCCAGGCACTGTGTTGTAGTTGGGGATATAGGTTAACTAGACATGATCCTTACCTAGTCAAGGGATCTAGATTCAGAGTGGGTAGAAAGTTTCCTATATAAATAGTTACAGCCCAGTTTAAGAAATGCTATAGTAGTAATGCTTGAGGGTGGAGGAAGTTGACATAGGCTTGGAGAGGAACTTTGTATTGTTTTTTTTTTTTTTTTAAGATTTTATTTATTTATTTGACAGAGACACAGAGAGAGAACACAGATAGGCAGAGCGGCAGGCAGAGGGAGAGGGAGAAGCAGGCTCCCCACTGAGCAAGGAGCCCGATGCGGGGCTTGATCCCAGGACCCTGGGATCATGGCCTGAGCTGAAGGCAGTCGCTTAACCGACTCAGTCACCCAGGCACCCCTGTATTGGGTTTTGAGAGATGAATCCAGTTTGAAATATTCAAGATAGGTACCATAAGGGGTTTAGACATTATCCTGAAAGCATGGGTGTCCACTGCAGGGTTTTAAATAGGAGAGGCATGATCTTTAGAAAGATCACTCTGGTGGAAAAGGAGAAAATAGAATATGGGGATGTCAGGGTGAAGACGTGGAAAGCACTTAGCAGGAATTTCCATAACCTAGATGACTAGTGATGAGGGTTTGGAACTAGGAAAGTAATAAAGGTCATGGAGAAAAAGGAAAGAATTTCAAAGATATCTAGGAATAAAAATCCATAGGACACTGTTCTGGTTGAAAGTCAATGGTGAGAAGAAAGTGTCATTAAGAGTATTTCTGAGATTTCTAGTTGACACTGAAGTAGAAGGTAAAAACCTAAGCTAGTGACAATTCAGGTATGAATTATCTGAAGGCAGTAGAGCCAGAGAGAGAAACCAAATGATTGACAAGGGAGAAACTTACAATCACCTTAGAGGAACAGGGAAGGAAATGAGGTCAAAAGTACAGAGGAGCTGATGAAACAGAAAGCTTATATAATCAGAACCTGAGATGGGGAAAAAGAAATAGATCAGGAAAATCCGTTCATAATCAAGGTTGTGATTTATAATGAAAAGATATGAAGCATCTGCTTTTATGTGATGCTGAGTTTGTGAATGAAAATATCTCCGTTCCCAAAAACATGTGCTTCTTCCCCATCTCCTAGATCAGGACAGAAAGGGTCTCATGGTGACAGCAGAGAATCAGGTCTGGCTCTGATTGATGAATCAATCTCTGCAATGAAGAATCTGGAGTAGATAATTCACAAGAGTTGGGGGTTTAAATTAGCTTCATTTTAGATGATTATTCATAGGTAATGGACTCCAAAGTCCAGGGAAATCATTCCTTAAAAACCAGCTTCATCTCCAGAAAAAGTGCACATTAGGGTGGGGTATACACCTACAGAGCTCTCAACTCATGACTGGGGCTGAGGATTCCATGTCTGAAAGGATGACTATTTTCAAAGCCCATGGCAATGTTTTGGAGGTTGTTTGAAAGAGATATAAAATCAAGATGCTGTACAACCAGCTATTTCATGACTCAGCTGTGTGACATTTAAGATTGTCACTTATTTTTACTGACTCAGTTTTCTCATCTGTTAATGAGGAATAATCATGCACATTCTTTGAACTGTAGTCAAAATTAATTGAGATCTAAAAGGCCTAATGTGGGGGACCTGGGTGGCTCAGTCAGTTAAGCATCCTACTCTTCATTTCTACATGGCTCAGGTCATGATCTCAGGGTCATGAGATGGAGTCCTGTGTTGGGCTCTGTGCTGGGCATGGAGCCTGCTTAAGATTCTCTCTCTTCTTCTCCCTCTTCCCCTCCCCTCCCTCTCTCTCCCTCTCTAAAAAAAAATTTAAAAATAATAATAAAAGGCCTAATGTAATGTCTCATATATAGTGAGTACTCAAGGCTGATGACTAGCTTTCCACTTGATCGAGTGTTCTTTTTGTTTTACTGTGCTTTGTTTGCACATGAATTGCTCTTGGCTGGTGTGTAGGGATGAGCCTCCCATTGGAAAAATTAATGGAACTAGCTGTGAAAAGATGGGACTTAGGCAGATAAACACAAGGGAGTTAGGTCACGGGGCTGACGAACTGGAATTTATAAATAAATGTTTCCTCTACATGAATACTGATTTCCACTGAAGGAAACAATGACAAGGCCAGAAAGTCACTTGCCAATGCTGTCACGTGTTTTAATGATGCACTCAATCCCTACATCTTGGGTCTGTGCCAACAGAGGAGACTCAGAATGGCCAAGGCTGGCCCGTGGGCATGATCAACCCACCAACCATCTAGAGATAGGGCAATTACTCACATTTTTATGGACAGCTAATTGCTAAAGTAGCAGCTTGCTTGAAAGACAGAACATCCTTTTGGATGCAAGCTGTGTAATGAGGGAGTTGCTTGACTAAGCAAATTTTGGGTTAATGGAAAACAGACCCTTCTGTCACCATGAGCAGCGTCTGCCTGCGTTAAGATTAAATTGTGTATATTGCTGACTGCCCTATATTTTTGCATCAAAAAGACAGCAGAGAGATGACATTTGTAGTAATTTGGCTAAGGGCTATAGCAACCTAATTAGAAACATTCAGTGCTACAAGTTCACAAAATTGTATTGTGGCAATTGCTCTTAAAAAATTCAATTCTGAAAGTACAATAAGCAAAACCCGAAACTGGAAGATAACTTCACATGTGTTCTGAGGAAATGTTCTCTATTAGAAGCCAGAACACAGAAAGCTCCAGGCCCCCAAAGCCAGGAGAATGGAGCCCCCTATGTTCTTAGAGCCAGATTGTCCTATCTGAGTCAGCCTGGTTCCTGGAATCTTGAGTCCCACCTGCACTCAGGCTGCTTCTCTCCTCTTCCACTCCATGACTCTACACTAGTTCCCCAACTCCCTCCAAGACAGTGGCTCCTGAACTTCAGTTAGAGTGTTCAAGAATGACCTGGAAGGCTTGTCTAAAGCGTTCATCCTCTTTGGATACGTTTCTCCTCATCCATTCACTCAACTTATGGCTTTGAACATCTGCTCTGTGCCAGACACTACCTTCTACCAGCTTTTACTATTGTTAAGGTCCTTTTAAGAAAGACTGTCATCAATTTTGTCACTGTAGTTAGAACAGTGCCCTAGATGTTGCCTTCACATGATGGATATACAGTAAGTATGAATTGATTTCTTTCTCTGTACCAATGGTTCTCAAACTGACTGTACATCAAAATAAATTTAGAGATATTTTCACCCTATACCAGATCAATCAAATTAGAGTCTCTGGGGGCAAGGCCCAGGCAGCTTATGTTTTAAAAGGTACTGAGATGGGTGGGAGGAGCAAGATGGCAGAGAAGTAGAAGACCTAAATTTCGTCTGGTTCCAGGAATTCAGCTAGATGAGGATCAAACCATTCTGAACACCTACAAACTCAACAGGAGATCAAAGAAAAGAATTAACAAGATTGATAACCTGGCCAGACTTATCAAAAAGAAAGGAGAAATGACCCAAATAAATAAAATCATGAATGAAAGAGGAGAGATCACAACCAACACCAAAGAAATACAAACAATTATAAAAACATATTATAAGCAACTATATGCCAACAAATTAGATAATCTGGAAGAAATGGATGCATTCCTAGAGATGTATCAACTACCAAAACTGAACCAGGAAGAAATAGAAAACCTGAACAGAGCTATAGCCACTAAGGAAATTGAAGCAGTCATCAAAAATCTCCCAACAAACAAAAGCCCAGGGCCAGATGGCTTCCCAGGGGAATTCTACCAAACATTTCAAGAAGAATTAATACCTATTCTTCTGAAACTGTTCCAAAAAAATAGAAATGGAAGGAAAACTTCCAAACTCGTTTTATGAGGTCACCATTACCTCGATCCCAAAACCAAAGACCCCATCAAAAAGGAGAATTACAGACCAATATCCTTGATAAATATGGATGCAAAAATTCTCACCAAAATACTAGCCAATAGGATACAACAGTACATTAAAAGGATTATTCACCACAACCAAGTGGGATTTATCCCTGGGCTGCAAGATTGGTTCAACATCCACAAATCAATCAATGTGATACAATACATTAATAAAAGAAAGAACAAGAACCATATGATCCTCTCAATAGATGCAGAAAAAGGATTTGACAAAGTACAGCACCCTTTCTTGTTTAAAACTCTTCAGAGTGTAGGCATAGAGGGTACATACCTCAATGTCATAAAAGCCATCTATGAAAAACCCACAGCGAATATCATTCTCAATGGGGAAAAACTGAGAGCTTTCCCCCTAAGGTCAGGAACACAGCAGGGATGTCCACTATCACCACTGCTATTTAACATAGTATTAGAAGTCCTAGCAACAGCAATCAGACAACAAAAAGAAATAAAAGCATCCAAATTGGCAAAGAAGAAGTCAAACTCTCACTCTTTGCAGATGATATGATACTTTATGTGGAAAACCCAAAAGACTCCACCCCAAAACTGCTAGAACTCATATAGGAATTCAGTAAGGTGGCAGGATATAAAATCAATGCACAGAAATCAGTGGCATTCCTATACACCAACAACAAGACAGAAGAGAGAGAAATTAAGGAGTCGATCCCATTTACAATAGCACTCAAAACCATAAGATACCTAGGAATAAATCTAACCAAAGACGCAAAGAATCTATACACAGAAAACTATAGAATACTCATGAAAGAAATTGAGGAAGACACAAAAAAATGGGAAAACGTTCCATGCTCATGGATTGGAAAAACAAATATTGTGAAGATGTCAATGCTACCTAGAGCAATCTACACATTCAGTGCAATCCCTATCAAAATACCATCAGCTTTTTTCAAAAAAATGGAACAAATAATCCTAAAATTTGTATGGAACCAGAAAAGACCCCACATAGCCAGAGGAATGTTGAAAAAGAAAAGCAAAGCTGGTGGCATAACAATTCTGGACTTCAAGCTCTATTACAAAGCTGTCATCATCAAGACAGTATGGTACTGGCACAAAAACAGACACATAGAGAGCCCAGAAATGGACCCTCAACTCTATGGTCATCTCATCTTCAACAAAGCAGGAAAGAATGTCCAATGGAAGAAAGTCTCTTCAACAAATGGTGTTGGGAAAATTGGACAGCCACATGCAGAAGAATGAAACTGGACCATTTCCTTACACCACACACAAAAATAGACTCCAAATGGTTGAAAGACCTAAATGTGAGACAGGAGTCCATCAAAATCCTAAAGGAGAACACAGGCAGCAACCTCTTCGACCTCAGCCACAGCACTTCTTCCTAGAAACATCTCCAAAGGCAAGGGAAGCAAGGGCAAAAATGAACTACTGGGACTTCTTTTGCACAGCAAAAGAAACAGTCAACAAAACCAAAGACAACCGACAGAATGGGAGAAGATATTTGCAAATGACATATCAGATAAAGGGCTAGTATCCAAAATCTATAAAGAACTTATTGGGGTGCCTGGGTGGCTCAGTCATTAAGCATCTGCCTTCGGCTCAGTTCATGACCCCAGGGTCCTGGGATTGAGCCCCGCATTGAGCTCCCTGGTCCGCGGGAAGCCTGCTTCTCGCTCTCCACTCCCCCTGCTTGTATCCTCTCTCTCGTTGTGTCTCTCTCTGTCAAACAAATAAATAAAATCTTTTTTAAAAAAAAGAACTTATTAAACTCAATACCCAAAGAACAAATGATCCAATCAAGAAATGGGCAGAAGACATGAACAGACATTTTTCCAAAGAAGACATCCAAATGGCCAATAGACACATGAAAAAGTGCTCAACATTGCTCGGCATCAGGGAAATCCAAATCAAAACCTCAATGAGATACCACCTCACACCAGTCAGAATGGCTAAAATTAACAAGTCAGGAAACGACAGATGTTGGCGGGGATGTGGAGAAAGGGGAACCCTCCTACACTGTTGGTGGGAATGCAAGCTGGTGCAGCCACTCTGGAAAACAGTATGGAGGTTACTCAAAACATTGAAAATAGAGCACCGTATGACCCAGCAATTGCACTACTAGGTATTAACCCCAAAGATACAAATGTAGGGATCCAAAGGTGTATGTGCACCCCGATGTTTACAGCAGCAATGTCCACAATACCCCAACTGTGGAAAGAGCCAAGATGTCCATTGACAGATGAATGGATAAAAAAGATGTGACACACACACACACACACACACACACACACACACAATGGAATATTATGCAGCCATCAAAAGGAATGAGATCTTGCCATTTGCAACAACATGGATGGAACTGGAGGGTATTATGCTGAGTGAAATAAGTCAATCAGAGAAAGACATGTATCATATGACCTTACTGATATGAGGAATTCTTAATCTCAGGAAACAAACGGAGGGTTGCTGGGGTGGGGGGTGGGGTGGGAGGGATGGGGTGGCTGGGTGATAGACATTGGGGAGGTTATGAGCACTGTGAATTGTGTAAGACTGTTGAATCACAGACCTGTACCTCTGAAATAAATAATACATTATATGTTAAAGAAAAAAAAAAAGAAGAAGAAGAAGAAGATAGCAGGAAGGGAACAATGAATGGGGGGAAATCGGAGGGGGAGATGAACCATGACAGACTATGGATTCTGAGAAATAAACTGAGGGTCCTAGAGGGCAGGGGGTTGGGGATGGGTTAGCCTTGTGATGGGTATTAAAGAGGGCACGTACTGAATGGAGCACTGGGTGTTATACGCAAGCAATGAATCATGGAACACGACATCAAAAACTAATGACATAATGTATGGTCATTAACGTAACATCATAAAAAAAAAAGTGAGGAAAAAAAAAAAGGTACTGAGATGATTCAATATGTAGCCGGTTCTGAGACTCACTGGGTCTCAGATGGAGTGTGCAAAGAGTCACTCGGAGGGTCAGTTGGTTTGGGATACTTTGAGGCTTCAGAGCTAGAAACTGATTCAGTAGGTCTGGGGACACAGGACCTGTTGATTCTAGGAAGCTGCTTCTGGTGTGAGTGGTTCATGAACAGCCTTTGAGGAACTGCTCTTAGAACAGCCTCAGCTAGGCAAGGATTTAAGGAACTTGGGCCCACCCTCATTTCCCTGCTGTTCTATGTGTTAGCCCCTCAATCTACTCATGTACTCATTCTTTGAGACCCCATGTCTTCTGTAGAAATTTCAAGATGTCCCCTCCCCATCATCCTTATTTGTCTCTGAACCCTTAGCTCCTGGTCTGCTTACCGGTAGAGAATAGCTAGCTCAGCCTAGGGTCAGGGTTACTACTGCGAGCCATAACCTTGGGGCTCAGGGAAGGAAAACTCTTTCTTAAATATCAATGCCTGTCCTGGCATCCTGTCATGTATCCTGGGACCAGGGCTTCTAGATTTCATGTCCTGGCTTATTTTATCATCATGGGAGCTGGAGTACTGGCTTCACCCCTTAGCCTGGTTTCGTCACTAATCGCCTCTACTCTGCATTTCTGATTTTCACCAGTGTGTCAGCTTTGCTGCATAACAAACGATCTCCTAATCTCAGTGGCTTATAAAAATGGAGTGTTATCTCTTAAACTCATGACTTGTGGGCTGAGAGGCAGTGTGGCTCTGCAGCTGATCCGAAAGTTCAGATGGAGGAGTACAGATATTCTCTGGCAGAAGGAATAAGAGAACCACTGAGAGAGAGCATGAAAACTTTCATGGAGCTTCTGCTCCAACCTAGCCTTGTGTCACTTGTTCTTAAGCTTCATTTGTCAAATCCAATCAAGTGGCCAAGCCAGATAGTGGAAGCAATGTTCCCACAGTAAAACCCCACAAGTTACATGGAGAAGGGCAGGAATGTACAACCCTTTTATAGGTAAGGGGGAAGCGATGAGCCACACTGGCTTCTGAGATCCCAGTCACTATAAAATCCCTACCTAGGAAACGAGCCTTGTCCTTTGTGGTACTGTCCATGATGACAATTACTTTATATGCCTATACCTTCCAAATTCTGCCTTTTGGACTATACTTATGTAGGTGCAGCTCAATCTGTCTTCTCAGCTTCTTTGTAGGAACATTTTTCTCTAGTTTCTATTTACTTTCACTGTGTCTCCTCAATATAATCATGTCATGTTCAGCCATGCCCTAGAACAGGGCTTGCCTGTTTCCAAAATGGACTAGCATTTTGATCCATGGAAACCAAGCCAGGGTATCCTCCATTCTGGTTCCCCATTCTGCCCCCAAAGCTTGGCTTAGTCACTGGCCACACCCTGGACTCGTTGCCCCCTGTGGGTTGGGGTCTCTGCCGTTTGGCAACTGCTGGGTACTGGGTGGTGGAATCTCAGTCTAGAATCTCAGTGAGTTGCTGTGCCTCCAGCCAGCATCCTTAGTTAGGAAGGCCAGGCTCTCTGGGAGCAGGAAGGGACATGCCTGGATCTGAATGTCCCTGCGACAGAGGTGCAAAGTGAGGGAACACCCTCCCACCCCAACAAACACAGTTGGACACCCTCCCTGCTCCAGTCATGCTTCCTCTTAAAATTGTCTGTTGGCCACTGGGCCCAGATGGCCTTGGACCACACCAGGCAAATGGGGCCAAGGGTAGAAGTTTTCTCTCGTCTTTCTTGTCATATCAGTAACCACATAACACCCTCAGTTTGGCCTCTTGGCCCGCAAGGTCTAAACTATTTACCATTTGTTTCTAGAGAAAAAGTTTGCCAACCACTGCCTTAAAATAGAGCATTCCCTTTAAAAAGTGAGCTTCACAACTATTTCTGAAAATGATCCCAAAGACACATTGTGTTTCAATACTCTACCCGGCACAATTGTTATAAAACAAGTACGAAAGTGATTCCATCCAGCGCTGCTGATTTCTCTTTCATTTTCAACATGCCCCAGGAGATAGGTGAGGGCCCACAGAGTCTGTTTCTTTGTTTTTCTAAGTCCTGGTTGAGACACAGGCTAAAAATGAGGAGGTGAGGAAACAAGGGAGGCTTTGTGGTTATTAGCATTTGCCAAAAGCAGCTTTTTTTTTTTTTTTTTCTAGGTTTGTAAGGACTGACAGTGTAGTTGCTCCTGAAAGTAAATAATCATACCAACCTGGCCAAGGTGCTCTCAATTTCCACCTGGCTGATTCCTTCACCATCAGTAGCATAGATTCATCTTGTGCCCTGGTTAGAACACGTAATCAGATTCTTCCTGCTTCCTTCCTTTCTGAAGAAGGAAATGGCTTTACAAGGCATCAAGAAGACTGGACCTAGTTGAGCTCATAAATTTCCTTCAATAAGGGTGGGTGGGACAGTATTGCATGGTGGTTACAAAAGTAGATTCTGCTACTGCCATTTAATTGTTATGTGACTCTGTGTGATTTACTTAACCTCTTTGTGCCTTGGTTTCCTTGTCTAGTGGTTGGGTATAATGATAGTTCCAATCTTATAGTCCTCAAAAAATGGTAGCCCTCCCACTACGCTGTGCTTGGACCATGAACCTGTCAGATGAATAAGCCACGCACATAGTTCAACAGGATAGAGAAGATGTTTACAAAAATAACTATACAATAAGGTAGGAATTGAGACATAAGGAAGTGTAGATTATATGTCATAATCATTAAGAGCAATAGCAAAATGGAGCATTTTTGCCTGTCCTAGATCCCATGGCTGACATCTGGAGCTATACCATCTGGATAGGAATTGTGCAGGCAGAGTTAGTGGTAAAAGGCATTTTATACAGAATAAGCAATAAAAGCAAAGGCCATAGAACATCAAAGCTGAATCCCAAAGATTATCCCATTTTTTAGAAGAGAATGCCAGAGCTCTGAAAATGGAAAGGATAAGCCATATCATACATTGGTGGAGAATTCGAAGGATGGAAGATTACTGATGAGTCATATATATTGATAAATATTTAACACAAGCTGTTATAAGACATAGTTAATGTATGACTATGTACTTAGCTAAACACAAATATAGAAACTTTACAGGGGAAAATGTATATTTAAGAGAGACATATCAGTCATGTTCCACTAGCCTAGCTATAGGGCAGATCGCTATATAAGTACATCTAATCGATCCAGATCAGAGGGTGTTTGTTCATCCTTCTGTGTTTATGCACAAGTTTAACCATTATAGCCAAATCAGTGACAGCCAATTATAGAAGAAAACAATTTGGGTCAGGATAGCTGAGTTTGATTCCTACTTAGGACCACTTCTAACCTATATAATATCTTGGATAAGTTTCTTAACTTTTTTGAGTTTCAGCTTCCTTGTCTTCCCAAATGACCCTGCCCTGACTAATTCACAGAACTATAAGGATTAAAAGAGCAGAAAGGCCAAAGTGTCTCTTCTCTGTCGAAATCTGCTCCAGAGTGAAATCCCACAGTTACTGGGATCCGCCCCTCTATACACATGTACTGACTCTGTTTTGCTGCCTGGTTTTTGAGAGATGGCCTGCATACGGCGCAGGACATCACAGCCTATGATCAGCAGAGTTACTGGCAGAGTGAAAGAAAAAGGGACTGGTTTAACAGTTCCCAACTTAGTTACACATGGGCATCATGGAGGAGAAATTTTCAAAGCCCCCCTTGAATGCTGATTAAGAAAGTCTTGAGTGGCTCATAAGAATCTGTGTTTTGTTTTTTTTTTAAAGATTTTATTTATTTATTTGAAGAGAGAGACACAGCGAGAGAGGGAACACAAGCAGGGGGAGTGGCAGAGGGAGAAGCAGGCTTCCCGCGGAGCAGGGAGCCCGATGCGGGGCTCGATCCCAGGACCCTGGGATCATGACCTGAGCCGAAGGCAGACGCTTAACGACTGAGCCACCCAGGCGCCCCAAGAATCTGTGTTTTTAATTCATCCCAGTGTGTCTGATATGTAGCCAACTAGTCTATTTACACAGTATTTGCTGTGCCCAATGAATAAAAGGTGGTCTTTACACACAGGGCTGTTGGTTACAAATTCTTCCTACTAAAAATATTATTCTCAATGGATCGAGAAAAGACCCCAATAGGGTTTTTGAGGTAGGTCAAAACATTATTTCTGTAAAATTTTTAGTTTATCTCTTCATTCTAAGCTAAGAAAATAGAATACAGCCCTTGTGCATCCTTGTCAGTGATTTGTTTCTACAGTTTCTTCCTTTACAAGCAGCTTATTCTTAGAACTAGAACCTTCATTCATCAATCAACCAATTACTCAATAAAGTCACTGCTTATGACAATTAGCCAAAGTTGTTTGTGTGATCTGTCATGCCATCTTTGGACAGGGGTGGAGAAGACTGTATTTGGTGTTGCATGAGGACATCTTTGGAAGAAGATGGAGTAATGCCAGAGGCAGGATCCATGCTGCCTCTGATATAGAAGTATCAATCTCCTCTCAATTGATATTGACCACTTGCTTCATGTGGTTAATGTGTCTCTGGGGAAAAATGTCTGTTGGGGGTAACGTGCTTATATACTAGCATTCTCCCATGGCACTGGAGACCGCTGGAGGGGCTACCTGGCAGCCTTCTCAAAATGAGGGACCCAGGGCCATCTTCCCAATACTTTTGGTATGCATGTTTCAGCCTCTGCATGACAGGATAACCCCAAGAGGATGCATTCAACTTACATTTCCTTACAATCATTTTAGAGCTTGATACTGTTGACTTTCCATGTGCTTCTTAGTCTCAGCCTTTTGCAATGGACACGACAGCCTGATACAAAGCCAGTGCCTGAGTGTCAAGTGAAAACTAAATTCAATAAACATGTTTAAATATCTGTTGTAGGCTTTGAATTAGGCTATGTCTTGGGCTTTTAAAATTAAAGAAAATGAAGTTTTCACCTTCAAGTAATAGCATGATTCCCTGGATCAGGTACACAATTTGGGACTCAGGTACACAATTTGGGACAACTTGGTTGCAACCTTTTTTTCCACCACAGTCTGACTTTATTATGTAGGTCACCTTTCCTTTCAAAGCCTCAGTTTCCTTATCAATGAAATGGGCATAACGATACATCCTACCTTGCTTAACTGTTGTGAGGTACAGTGATGATATATCATATATCATCTAAGATATATATATATGTATATATATATGTATATATGTATATATCTTATACAGCCATCTGGCAATTTTCATACTATAAGCACCCAATAAATATTAGCTACTATTATTCCTACTTGATGACAGGTAATATTTTAATTTTACAGTGGTATTTACTAAGAATAATGATATTTCAAAGAAAAATATATAATTCTCACCTCTCATAAAGGGAGTTAGTTTAAGATTAAAAAAAAAAAAGCAATGCACACAATGTCTCAGGAGGGTTAGCACAATTAACTCCTACCACGTAAAATAGCTTCCAATTTCCAACAGCTCTCACACCTGTCTTTCACAATGGCAAAATGATTGGGAAAGTTCAACCATTTGTCTGGGGATACAGTTACTCAGTGGAAAAGCCAGAAACTCAGCTAGACCCATTACAACCTCTGAATTACATGTACCAAATGCTTTTTGTTTGGAGGCTGTGGAGTTGGGGGGAAGGGGAGTGGAGCACTGGTTCAGGAGCCAGGAGGATCTGAGTTCTCCAAGCAAATCCAACAGTGCCCAAGGGCAAAAAATTTCTTTCCTGAGCCACATTTTTGGGTTCCTTCATTTCCCACACTCTGTCGACCAGATACAAGTATCTGAGAGATAGCATAAGGAAAGGGTAAATGTACTGCCTTGATTCCTGGATGGAGTATCCCTCCTGATCCCCCAGTTTCCCTACCCAGGGAGGACAGACAGCAAGCCTAAAGTTGCCTTCCTGTCTGTTGTGAAGCCCACTCCCAGGCCTGACCCACCAGCCCTGCTTCTTTTATACTGAGTCCTTCCCCAGCCTCTTGTTCTTCCTTTGTCAAAAGAACGTCCCAACTGAGAGCTCCTATTTTCCCACCTAGGGTATTCTTCCATGATGACTCGAAAGCCTTTCAAGATTCGTTGTGCAGCTCAGACACCCTCCCTGCCCCTAAAGTGAGAAACCCAGGGAGCAGGGCTGGGAGCATCTTTGGTACTCAGTATGCATGTGCAGGTGGATTAACCAAAATAAAAGCAAGATTAAACGAAGAAATCACCTTGTCGTTTAATAAGTATGTGAAATTGAGACACTTAAATCCTGTGTTCCTTCATTTACTCTTCTTTAAAATGTACCCTCTTCCCCCAAATGATCCTATATTATTTTCCTATAGCTGTTGAAGCAAATTACCACAAAGTTAGTGGCTTATAACAATACAAATATATTCTTCCATGGTGCGGAAGTCGGAAGAGTAAAATCAAAGTGTCAGTAGGGTGCATCCCTTCTGGAGTCTCTGAAGGAGAATCTATTTATTTCTTTGCTTTCCAGGCTTCTAGAGGTCACCTACATTCCTTGCCCCCTGGTTCCTCCTCTTCAAAGAGCAGCACTCCAACCTCTGATTCCATCATCACATCTTTCTAACTTTGACCATCTTGCCTCCCTCTTATAAAGACTCTTATAATTACATTGTCCCACTCTGATCTATTCCAGGATAATCTCCCCATCTCAAGATCCTGAACCACACTTGCAAAGTCTCTTTTGCCATGGAAGAAGCAAGTTCACAGGCTGTAGGGATTAGCATGCAGAGATCTGTGGGGGTCCGTTATCCTGCCTACCAGAGTGTTCCAGCTCATTCGAATTCTGTGAGGGTTATAAAAATATAAGGGATGATGGTGATTGATTTTTGTTTTTATGCCTATAACCAGAATGGATAAAAGACAAAGCATTATGAATCTGTCTTCAACTCATCTGAGTCTAAACCTATCTCTTTCGTTTCTGCTCACCTGGTTTTGTAATCACCTCCCTCTCCCTCTGACATGTAGAAATGTGGCAGGGAAAACAGAGTAATTGTTAGCTTCCTTTTCGCCCCAGAGTGGAGTATAGTGTCCTCTCCTCATACCATTTTCTTATTTATAGCATTAACCCTGTTTGACATTTCTGGTTGTCTTCGCCCATTACTCATCTCATGGACCCAGAATGTCTGCAACGGGAGGACACGGGACTCATTTAAGATTAGGAGCTGGGGGGCGCCTGGGTGGCTCAGTTGGTTAAGCGACTGCCTTCGGCTCAGGTCATGATCCTGGAGTCCCGGGATCGAGTCCCGCATCAGGCTCCCTGCTCGGCGGGGAGCCTGCTTCTCCCTCTGACCCTCCCCC